>NW_018128213.1:111242-136077 GCF_001952655.1 Monopterus albus
GTATGGTAAAATCAATGAGGAATACAAAATGCGTAATGCTTTCCTGTCCAAAATATATCTAACCCTTGCCACTTACTTACCACTGTGACAGCGAGTGCCTGTCCACCCGGTCGGGCACTCACACTGGTAAGGCGCCACGCAGCGGCCTCCGTTCAGGCACGGCAGGATGCAGATCGCTGTTATGAAAGGAGGTGCAAATAGGAAGTCACTGAAGGGCATCAGTCCCCACCTTCTTTTGGTTCAGTGTTCAAACTGAAACTGTGACCACAGGTTTGAGAGATGCATCGTTTTCTGGTACAGAACAAGTGATGGGTCTTAATTGTGTGAAGCGTGTAGTCACTGCCAGAGTTACATCTTAAAGTTTGTTTGCAGGTGGAAAGTACAATAATGTTCTGTAAAGGAAAAAAAATTCTCAACTTTGATTTTTTCTTTCTTAATTTGTCACTTAAACATCCGAAAATTACAACAAAACTAAACAATTCTTTCATTAAAAAACTGCTGCTGATGAACTTCACTATCTGACAAATCGTTTAAGCACTATGATAATGTACGAAGTTTTAGAAATTTAATTTTAAAGCCAACCTTTTACAACTTACAATAAAAATACATTTAATACTGTTGACTTGGGCTACTGTTTGAGTTTTCTCTCTGCACTGCTAGATGGTTGCTATCATCTAAAGTAAGAAGCTGAAAGCAACAGCAATAATTATGCTTGTGGCATTTTAAGTTAGTGACACATGTCAAAACATTTATAGACTACATGTTTTACAAGCTCTCTCATGGTCTCCCTCAAATTTTGGGTCATTTTAATCGATTAAGTACCTAGCTAACTAAGCTATCTACAATAACGGAACAGATTTAGTTTGCAAAGCTATACAAACCATTAACAGCAGAAATTTACTGATAAATCCCACTGTTCCCCACAGAAAACAATGGATTTGAATCGGTTGTTTGACGGTACATGAATCACATGACCTGCTCCTGTTTGTGACCTCTCAGTGTTGCAACTCTTCTATCTTAAGGCCCCAATTTAACCTGTGTATTTAAAGGCATTTTGGTCAAACTGAAAATGACAGCAGTTTCTAATCATGTGCTTGTTTTCTGATGATTCTTGGACTTTGCTCCTTTAACTTGGGTGATGAGTTAGCAAAAGACAAAATGTCTATAAATTGACAGTATTTTGTTGAAGCAGAGAGAATAAAATTTGACAACAACCTTTGGTTCCATTATCCCTGCCCCTCCTTGTGCTAAATCCTGCTTAGCAAGCTGGCTGGATTCCTGTGAGTAAATACTTTATTGTTTGAGTTGCTGTCTATGTCCTGGGTGTTACTATAGTGACACTATCAACAGAGTTCACCCAATGATTAGTGATGAATAAATACTTACGCTCCTCACAAAGCCGGCCCATCCAGCCCTCGGGACAGGCGCAAGTGTTGGGCCGCTGACACACACCTCCGTTCTGACACTGCAGCCAACACACAGCTGACACACACAAGACAAGAGCATATCAAATTAATATGAGACAATAAGATATGAATTCACATTATACAGAAACAGAAAAGCAAGATATTAAAAGATGCAGTCCCCTTCCAGTTCTTGGCACACTCAAGGTTAAAATCCTCTGAGCAAACTCAAAACACGTCTCTATGGACAGTGCACAAACTCAGCAGCTGTTGAGAAAAGACTAGCCTGGATCCAGCCCTTGTTTTTATATGGAAAACAGTGGCCATTTGAATTTCATGCTGTGTGGGATCAGTAGTTGTTTCTGTCTCTTTAAATGTGCAGCAGAAGAAGAAGCTCATGAATATAGAGGTCACCCTCTGATTTGAGAGAGTGGCAGCAGACAGGTGGGGAATGTCGATTACACTTGTTTCGTGTGCAAACTACAGCTCTTTTCTTAAACTTTGGTCATTATACAGTACAATTTATGACTTGTGCTCTGTCTTGTGAAACTAATTCTCAACCCATCTAGTCTTCTACACAATGTATCGTCAACCTGCACTGCACGCTGGTCACCTGTGACTGCTGAAGCTCCACTTTGACAACTGAAACAATGCATGTTTTAGATAGGTGAATTTTTATCGATCCAAATCATATTGGATGTGCATTAGAAAAATCACCAACCAATACAACTGTGCCTAAAATGAAATGCACATGTCTAAGGGTAGATTTTTCCTTTAATGGGTCTGGATCCAGGCCACAGAAAATACTCATACACGAGGCACATGCCACAACAAAGAGCTAAGAGTGCAGAGAGAGGCATCAGTAACTGCAGAGCAGGAGGGAAGAGGTTCTGTGGTGAAGCTACTCTTTCTGACCAGAGAAAAGTGAACACTCCCCTTCAGTACAAGGTAGCAGTAGCAGTCCAAGAAAGAAGGAAAAAGCTCAGAAGCAGCAGGGCATCACATGTGAGAGGCACAGCCAGCTGAGGCAGGAAGTGTCCCGGGAAGGGACAGAGTCCCTTCTGTGTTCTCTCTACCTCTGCATGTGGGAGGCGGCGTCCAGGTGCCGTTCTCCAGACACCTGCTCCTTCCAACGCCCTCCATGGCGTAGCCACCATAACACGAGTATACCGCCACGTCCCCAAACTGGAACACCGCCCCCCGCACAACCCCATTGGCCACGTGGAGGGGGGGGCCACAGGACACCCCTGTACAACAGCCCAAAGGGAATGACCCAGGAGTTACTCACTACCACTGATTAGTGTCCATCTAAATGTGCTGCTGCATGTTTCATCTCACAACTTGTGATTTACTAAATGGGCTCAACAGCTGAGAAACATTTTACTCTCCTGTTTAGGAACATTAAAAAGTTCCAAGTGTTCTGAATAAAATAAACCTTACATTCAGTACAGGAGTGGCTCCTTACATTAAAAGTCTGCTGAGACTGTCAATCTTTGCTCATTTTCCCCATCCAAAAGAGGGCTCTTGTGTTTGTTGTCATCATTTGTTTCCACTTTGTGTGCAACTCATGCACCAACAATTCAGGAAGCAACTTTCTAGCCAACACTTAACAGGAGCCCTGCTTTGCAGCAATACAAACAACCTTAAAAAAATGGCTGGGCTGAACTGTCAGAGTCAAGAAACTCTGAACTATTATAGCTTCACAAAACTGTCATGTTCTGCAGAATTACTCTATTGTATTACAGATTTTTGTTATTCTGTGTATTCAATTCTATTTTATGTGTATAGCACCAAATCACAACAACAATCATCTCAGGGCACTTTACATAGTAAGGCCTTAAAGTATTATAGAGAAAAACCCAACAAATCCCCCTTAAGCAAGCACTTGGCGACTATCCCCCATCTATACATACAAAATACAACTATGCAATTAAGCAACGGCGAGAGAAATCTGTGTAGATTAAATGAGAACAGGTGTGTTTTCTGTAGCCCTCTTTATCCCTGAACACAGTGAACTTCATGCAAAATATCCAGATGTGTCAGACAGTTCAGCTGTGTGGCCTGACTGAGAATTTCCCTTAGGACACAAACAGGACTAAAAGGATCACAGTGAACATGCACATAGGTGAATAAACTCCATGCAAATAGAAACGCTGAGCCAAGGTGACACATGCACCATTGTGTTACATATTCAGGACAATTGCATGTAAGAAAGATCAGAGCGTTTTCTGACAAAGGTTGTCATAGAAGCTGCAGACCTGCCCCTAATTAGTCCAGTGTTTGATGCAGCCTCATTTGTTTCGATGAAAGCTCAACAAGAGACAACAGAGAGGGCACTCGAGCTCACAGGCACATTAAAGCAGACAGCCATGCAAGTGTAGAGTGACGCACAAGACAAAGTGAGCATGCAGAGGCGTGCCATACCAAATGCATCGTTTTCACTTGATTTGCTCATTAATTCAGCCTAATTAATTCAGATTACCTGGTGCAAAATCAGATTTTTTACACAAACACTTAACATTGTTAACATTGCAATAATCAAAAAATGTGGCTATGAATAAATTGCGACAAACACACTGAGGCAGGATATTTTACAGAGCAATAAACATTGATCAATAATAAATTAGGGATGATACTTTTTAATTTATAAATGACAACTTTAAATAAAACAAACATGGCAAAACACTTGAAACTGAATTAGGAAGAGTGAAGGTAATTTATATACAAAACGTGTGTTGGTTTAACGATACACAGTATATCAGCAGTTGCTGTGAATCTCCCACTTTGACTGGACAACACTTGTTCATTATTAACATCAGAATGGGAAATCCTCATGATTTTAGTTTGAAAGTCCTGGAAATCTATCTCTTATTTTCCCCTGAGCTACATGTAAGTGACACTGTGACTTTACACAAACATTTTAAACATATTCAGCACAATTTTCATCTGTATGAGCCACTCTTGAAGAATTACTGAATCACAGGACCTGACCTAAGAACCGATGGTAACATTTACAGCTGAAAACTTTGGTGTGTCGTTTCAAAACGAGACGTTTATCTCACTAACGTTTCCTGCTTTAGCAAATCCCGAGCCTGGATAATACATCTTTAAAACCTACTTTCACACACAGAGCTGATGGGGCTCCAGATCTGGTCCTGTCTGCAGGTGATGATGCCGCTGCCTTTCACCTGTTGGCCTTTGGGACACGTGATGCGGACTGACTGACCGACATGAAACTCCCGCTGGGATCCGTTCCCAATGGCGTCCTCCTTCCAGCCTGGAGGAGCTGGGCACAACTTAGCTGTGAGGAACACAAATGGTGCATTATTTTTTTTTAGAGTAATTATCCAGCAGACACTTTGTCTGTTAGCAACACAAAAGAACAGTTTCTTAGATGTTTACCACCTGATATGTAGCTAACATGGCTGATGTCATGATTTGCATCGGAGATCATTTGAAAACATACATGTATGTGGAGAGTATAAACTGAAAGTGAGAGTATAAACTATGTAAACTGTAACAAGGTTTATGTTAAATGTTAAAGAAAAGCAGTACAGTTTCATAACTCTCACTCTTTAATTTGCCTAAAAATTATCAAGCAGTTATGAGCAAATCCTCACGTTTGAGAATCTGGATACAGAATAATTTACATTAAATGTTTTAATCACTCGACTAATTGATTACTCAACACTGAAACACAGCTCTAGGTTACACAATTTCTATGTTGACTGCACATAACATACAGTATCTAATTCCTGATTTGTCATATTATATAATCTTGCTGCATATGACTGTTTCTCAGATGAGAGCACTAAGTTCTGCTTTCATTTTGACAGCTAACCTTTAGCTAGGCGACCCACGTGTGTGACAATGTTTAACCTCCCTGTAAAATGAACTAATATCCTGAGGTAAGAATGAAAAAACCTCGGACTCTCCGGCCTCTTGTCACAGTCTGTGTTGTGAGACAGATGAACAAATTGATGTTGCAAAGAACTGTGAGTGGGCTGTTGACTTGGAGTGTGTGGTCTGTGTGTTGTAAGCTGTTGTGACAGGGATCATGTTGACATGTTGTAAGGAAAGCAATATAACAGGAAGCCTGATAGACTAAATGAGGAAGGTAGTGAATCATTAACCCATTTTTATTACATCAGTTAAACTTCCACTATATTTTGCCTGCATGTAACTGTGTGTTTGTGTGAGACATTTCTCACGTTGGCAGGTGGGGAAAGTGGAGCTCCAGGTGCTGCGCCCCATGCACACCACCAGAGGATCTCCCACCAGGGTGTAGCCTTTATCACACTGAAACTCCAGAGCGCGCCCAGTGTTCAGGTTGTGTTCTTGTACTTTGCCGTGCAGCATCTGTTTCGGGCTGTTGCAGCCTCTGGCCACTGAGATGAAAGGAAACGATAAGAGGTTTTTATGTTTTTATTGCAGCTCAAATGGTTTCCAGCTTTATCTAAAGTAAATTTCCTTCTACATCACAGAACCTTTTCTTTTCCTGGGAACGGCACATTGGGCGTTCTAAACACTGGCTTTCATGTACTAGATACAGGTAGAACTGTCAGTAAATGAGCTCCATTCTTTCCTAGTCATGTTTCATACCTTCACATGTAGGAGCTGGCAGACTCCATGTGCCATTAGCCAGACAGGTGAGTGTCTTTGGGCCGATCAGTTGCAGCCCAACATTACATGCATAGCTGGCATTGTGAAGATAAGTATCTCCTGTCATCTGGACCTGTGCATGTTTTACTGTGGGAGGAGGCCCACAGGACTGTGCTGAGGAGACAAGACAATCAAACATGTCAAAGGTCAAGGTTGATCAAAATGTTTTATTTGTTGAGAGTGGGACATTAAGGAGGACATTTTTAATTGAAATTGTATTGGTGTACAGTATTGTATCTTCCCAGTCTGCCCCGTACTGCATGTACTCTAACCTACCAACACAAGCTGGCTGGGTGCCAGTCCATGTGCTGTCTCCCTGGCAGGTCTGAATGGAGTCTCCCTGTGACAAAGAGAACAAAAGGTAACACTAAAAAAAGAACATCAGATCTAAATCTTGCGCTATATTTTGCAGGACATTCATCAGCTCTGTATATATATGTGTGTGTGTGTGTGTGTGTGTGTAGCAATAGCAAGCAACATGAACGTACATATATGAACCTTTTGTTTCCTTTGTGTCTTCAGAGAATTAAAATGCACTCATTACAGCGAGTGTTCAAACTGAGGAGGCTCATATATCAGTGGATGTGAGTATGTCAGAATGACTCAGCTCCTTCTGTTTGCTCTGTAACTATACACTCTTATTGATCACCAAGGAGAAATCATGTGACTTTCTGAAATCTGATTGTTATCCATTAGCTCAGTGTAGACAGCCTGTTGTTTAAATGCAGGAGGATCAGAGACAAGACCGAATTTCTGAAGGCACTACCATACACTAATTACATCTTTTTGGGACCCAGAAAACTTGGAAAAGGGAGATTAAACACTGAACTCAGTTACACAACAAAACAAACTAAATTAGATTTGGTTTTTCAGTGTTTTTGCTTGTTATTTTGATGTTGTTTTTTATGTATGTTTTAAGGTGAGGGCCTGATGAGCACCGGTACCTTCATGTCAAAGCCAGGCAGGCACGAGTACATGACAAAATCTCCATAGTTGTAGCTGTCCCCTTCAGTGATCCCGTGAAGAATAGGAGGGGGTTTCTCACACACCACCAGCTCACAAGAAGCGGTCGAGATGCTTGGAGCCCAGCTTCCGCCCAGCTTATCACACACCACAAAAGACCAGACAGGATAAATTATTCATGGCTTCTTATTGACATGTTCAGTGAAGAAACAGGAGAGAGATCTGCAAAGTTTTAGAGAGAAATTTCTTCCTGGGTCTATGGATTACAGTAATGAGTCAAACCTTTCATATCTGTACTTATCTAAATCTCTCACCAATGCATCATTGTCAAAAAAGCTAAATTTAAAAAACAATGTAAATCAAGTCATAAAATCTGTGCATGCGTATCATCGCCTACAACATCTTGTCTGTGATTAATTATTATTAAAGCAGATTATTCATTTAGAGACTTGGACAAATCTTTACCCAACACATTTCTTACCTGACACTCTGCCTGCACTGGTCCCTGCAGGTAGAAGCCGGGAGGGCAGGAGAGAGTAATAGTGCCTCCAACAGCGGTAAGCTCCTTCCCACTGATTACCAGGTGGGGCATGGACAGGTTGGTGGGTATCGGGCAGGCTGAGGGGCGGCAGCGAATACTGTGTTTGGACCATGTGGCATCACTCTGGCAGGACAGAGAAGCTGTCTGTGTGGCTTGTTCGTACCCATCATCACACCTGGACAACAAGATGTAGAAAGCACAAGGATACAAAGTGCAAACCGACAAACAAACATGTCTATTAATGGCAGAAATGATGTCTTTATTCAGAAATCAAAGCTGTCTGACATATTTCTAAAAATGGTGACACACAGCAGGTTTATACCTAATGTTAATTTGGCTAGTTTCACCTGATCCCACACACTTACTGGGACTTTTTTTGTTGCAACAATTATTGGCAATGAAACACATCTGCATAATTAAATGAACAACTCAAAAGGCAGTGTGGTTGCTAATATGTCAGAAATGCCATTAAATAAGTTTTCACAACAAACTAAAGTATTTACCTATATGTGATTTGATTTGGGAAGGTGAAGGTGTCTCCCACCACCTGAGAGTGGGCTACATCTGGAGGTTTACCACAGCTCACAGGCTCACAGCTGATCTTGGGTTCCCCCCACCTGCCGTCTCTTCCACAGGAGAGGTGTGGGTACCCCTTTTGCAGGTAGCCGGGCCGACACCTGTATATAACTGTGTCTGGGAAGGTGGCACTGCCGCCCTGCAAGACAGCGTTTGGAACTGTAGGCGGGGCGACACTGCACCTCCCTCGGCCACACACAGGCACCCCAGGGCTCCACACCCCTCCCCTTTCACACACTGCCTCAGGGGGACCTAGCAGCTTGTAGCCGTCGTTACACTGGAAACGCACTCGTTCCCCACAGGAGCGGTCGCGGCTATGAACCTCACCGAATCGCAGCACAGGGAGAGCACAGACGCAGGGCTGGCACTGAGGCACGGTGCCCACCCAGAGGCCTTGAGCAGAGCATCGCAGGATGGGATTCCCAACCACCTCATAGCCATCAAAGCAGACATACTCCACCATGTCATCGTAGTTGAAGCTGGAGCCGTTCAGGAAGCCATGACTGATGTCTTCAGGTGGATCACAACTGATGATATCACAACGAGGTGCAGGTTTGTCCCACAGTCCATCTGACTGACAAACACGTGTGGAGTCTCCATTAAGGGTGTATCCCTCATCACATTCATACTTTACCTTGCTGTTGAAGCCAAAGTCTGACCCCAGCACATGCCCGTTGGGTAATGGTGAGGGTTTCCCACAGCGGGCAGGCACACAGGTAGGAGACTCATGGCTCCAGGTGCCATCAGCCTGGCAAACAATGACAGATTTCCCATGTAAGAGGAAACCAGGCTGACAGCTCAGTTCTATCTCACTATTGTAAGTGTACTCCTCTCCTTTAAAAGTAATGTCAGTGGGAACTTTGGGAAGGCCACAAGAGACTGGTTCACACTGTGGCTTCTGGCCATTCCACTTTCCATCTGCCTGGCAGGCGATAGTGTCACTACCCTTTAGGACAAATCCAGGACCACACTCATAGTGCAAGACCGCAGGATACACAAAAGCACGACCATGAGTTGTGCCATTAGGTATGTCCCCTGGGTCACCACAGGAAACAGGCCGACAAACTGGGGCCTCATTGGTCCACAGTCGACCTGATACACACTGCCTCACAGGGTCTCCCTCAAGCTCATATCCTTCCTCACAAGTATACCTGACCATACTACCGAGGGAGGTATCATTCACATTCACCCAGCCATGCTCTGGATTGGGTGGTGTCTCACATTCTGCTGGGACACAAGATGGGGCTGTTCCATTCCACCCCCCGTCCTCCTGACACACTAATCTGGTGGGGCTTGTGAGGTCATAACCTCTGTGGCAAAGGTACTCAATCAGTGTTCCATGAAAGAAGCTCAAGTCCATAGGTGAGGATAATGTTCCAGAAGCTGTAATAGAGTCGCCCCCATGCTCCGTTACTCTGACATAATCCCCAAAGTCAATGTGAGGAGGCAGACCGCAGTCCGAGAGCACACAGACAGGAATGGCACCAGACCAGCCAAACTCCTCACAGGTCAGATGGTCCTGGCCTACTAGCTGGAAACCAGGAAAACAGCTATAGAAAATAGTCACACCAAAACTGTGATCCTGGCCCTCTACAAAACCATTTTCAATGGGTTGAGGTGGGGTGCAGGATATCTGCGCACAAACAGGTGGCTCAACATCCCACTCCCCACTGGGCAAGCACTTCAGCATCTCTGGTCCTTGAAGACGGTAACCATGACGACAGGAGAAAGTGGCACTGTGACCAAACTGGAGTTTTGTATAGACCACTTTTCCATGAGCTATCTGTTTAGGGATGGAGCATTCAATTGGGCGACAAGAAGGTACCTCTCCAATCCAGAGTCCCTTCTCTCCACAGAGGACAGTAGAGTTGCCTACTAGGTTATATCCAGTCCTACAGCTGTACAGTGCCTTGCTGAGGTACATCAGTCCCTGGACATCAATGATACCATTAGAAATGTCGACAGGCTGAGGGCATTCAACTGGGATACACTCTGGGTAAGGACTGCTCCACTGCCCGCTGGCTAGACAGGACACAGAGCCTTCTTTTTTTAATGTGAAGCCATCCATGCATGTGTAGGTCACCACTGAGCTGAAAGGGAACAGGGCAGAGGGCAAGGAAGGGCCACCAAACGACACTTCAGGCAGTGGGCCGCAAAACACCTGCTTACACACTGGGAAGGTGTCGTTCCACTCTTGGGACTGGGTGCAGCGGAGGATCCGAGCGCCCTCAAGGATGTAGCCATCCTCACAGGATAGTTCCACTGTTCCAGATTCAGAGTCCAGGCCCTTGAGGACCAGATGATTCTCTTCCAGCGGTGGCTCTGGACACCGCACCGGTGAGCAGCGTGGACGCTTTGTCTTATCCCACCTTCCAAATTTCAGACAGGTCCAGATGGCATCCCCAACCAGCTCGTAACCCTCATCACAGATGTACTCAATTTTTCGGCCCACCTGGAACTCAGAGCCCCGGTATTGTCCGTGGACAATGTTGGGAGGAGGGTCACAGGTCAAAAGAACACAGCTGGGGGGGTTGCTATTGGACCACTGGCGGTTGGCCTGGCAAACTCGATCTGGACGACCATGCAGTTTGTAGCCTGCACTACAAGCATATGTCACCTTGCTATTGAAGGTAAATCGGCCTCTGACCTGTGGAGGGCAAAATGAGAGATACATCATTTAAACATATTTCCATGAAAGAACAAATTGCTTGTTTGCTACTGGAAACTTAATTCTTGATATACGGTGAATTGTATGTTTACTTGTAAACAAACTATACACAACCGACCTGCCTGAAGGACTCTCTCGGTTACACTAGTTTAGCAGAACTGAATATTGTCTCCGTTTGTACAATGGTACTGCAATAAATTCTGGCCATCACTTCAGACATAACTGCTAGAAAATACATAAACAACTTCAATGTTTGTTTTTAGTTTTAAATTATAGTTTGTTTGCAGCTAACAATTTAGAATGAAAGCAGTTTTGTACATTTGTAAAAGGATAATATGGAATTAACACAAAGCCATAATAAACAGGGAAAGGGCATCTCTGGAAGACAGATAAGGTTGTTTTCTTTTTTGTTTGTTTGTTTTATATCATAAAAAGGATTTGTGTGTTAATTCTGGGGTTTTGATTAACCTGGATATATCCATTCTTGAGTGCAGGAGGTTGTGGGCAGGACACAGGTTCACAGGTAGGTAGAGCTCCTCCCCATTCTCCGTTGGCCTTGCAGGTTCTCCTCTTCTCCCCTCGGATCAGGAAGCCTTTGTCGCAGCTGTATGCCACCACAGCTCCGAAACTGTAGTTTGTTCCGCTCACATAGCCCCGGTCAATGCTCTCAGGGGTGGAGCACCTGACTGGTACACAGCTGATATCATAGGGTGAAGGCTCCCACTCTCCACCCATCAGACACCTCAGTGTGGCTGTGGTGTTGAGCATGAAGCCCTCCTCACATTTATAGCTCACTTCAGTACTGCTGGCATATTTGGGTTTGTTGACCGAATCTAAAATTGCATGGGGGAGGTCAGGTGGACGTAGACAGAAGTTTGCTATGCAGTGAGGGGCCTCCATGCCATCAGGAGGCGCCCACACACCCTGAGCATTACACACCATCTTAGAGTTGTTGCTAGCCGTGTATCCATCAGTGCAGTAGTAATTAGCAGTGTCTCCAAACAGCTGGTGGCTTTCGAAGGGCTCAGCATGGTCAATGGCAGGAGGGGGTCCACAGGAGCGGGGGACGCACTGAGCAGAGCTGTCACTCCACTGGCCATTGGGCAGACATTCTCTGGTCTCTGGACCAATCAGAGTGTAGCTGCAGACAGAGGAACACAAAAAAAATTAAGGGCAAATGAGGTTGCACAACAATGTTCCCACTGCAAAGACAAACTCACTAAGTTCTGCTATTTGCTGACAGATTACAACTTAACTAGCTCTATCTAAGTGGTTAAAGAGAAAAGGCTGTTACACCACTTTAATCTGACAAAGATTAAATCATGTATGTAGCTTTGCTCAGTCAAAGTGGTGCAGCCATTGAGCTACTTATCAAACTTACTTTTATGTACATAGATGTTAAAGTTTTCAAGTGTTTTGATACAGCATGTACACAGTACTGTGCAAACATTTTAGGCACTTCTAATCTTTCGATTCCTATTCATCACATGACACCATCAGGGAAACCTCTGATTTCGTCCCAAAATCATTCTGCTGCATGACAACACACAGACAGAATCATAAATAACTATTTGTTCAGAGACATGAAAAGCAAGGAGTCCTGGAACAGATGGTCTGGCTCCACAGAGCACTGATCTCATCATCGTGGAATCAGGCTGGGACTACAGGAAGACAACAGACTCTGAGAGAACCTAAATCCACAGAAGAACTGTGGCAACCTCTCCAAGGTGTTTGAAACAACAAACCCGCAAAGTACATTGAAAAAATGCACACAAGTGTACTGATGTTGTTTTAAAGGCAAAAGGGTGATTATACCAAATACTGATTTTTTTTTTTTGTTTACTGTTCCTTAATGTTCATTGATAGATGAAAGCTATTCATGCCATTATTTTGTCAAAGGCATATAATAAACTATAGTAAAACTCCTTAGTTTTAACATGTTTAATTTTCAATCAAGTAAACTTCAACCACATTTACCCTTCTTTGCAGACATAGTGCACCTTGTGTCCCAGTTCATAGCTATCTCCTCTGGTCACGGCATCTCTCAGGGCTGGAGGCTCGCTGCACAGGATGCTCACACAGCGGGCAGTAGGCCTACTCCACTCCCCTGTCGCTTCACACACACCTTCCATGGAGCCCTGTGGTCTTCACACCAACATATTACTTAGTTTATACACTCACACTACTACAATTACAGTGCCACAGAGATTTATAGATAATGACTTATGAAAATGAATCAAAAGTTGATAACATCGTAAGAGTCTGTAATGTCACCGGAGATTGCAGCTGCCTTGTGGTGTCATTAATCAGATTTACTTGGAGTATAAGCTCAAATTATTTTAAATTATTTAAAAGTTTAAAATAATTCAAACTTAATTTAAGAGAAATTGGGTGGGTAATGCACATTCTAAAACTCACTGATGCTTAAAACACAGCTGAGATTTTCAGGGCTTGTAGCAGTTGAACATCATGTGGTTTTATAGTAAAAAATAACATTTATTCACTAAGACAACCTCAGAAGAGATGGAGAACAGTGTAGCTGGTGTCATTTATCCATACCTGTATCCCTCAGCACAGGTATATGTCACAGTGGAGAGGTAGTATGTGTTAGTGCTGAGGGTGTAGTAGGCATTCTCCACTGTTGGAGGCCCCCCGCAGGTCACTGGGTGACAGGCAGGTGGTATCCCGCTCCACCTCAGACTGGAGAGACACTGGAACTCGTAGGGTATCTGAGGCAGGAAGCCCTTCATACAGCTGAGGTGGATGAAAACAGAGCAAGATACAAATATTAGCAAGAAACACTATGCTTCTCCTTCCTACTGTCATTATTACAACATGGTGTTGCAGGGGATGCAAATGATACCTGAAAGTCACCTTGCTTCCATAGGTGAAGTTGTTCCCCTTCATGATGGAGTTCTCAGGAACAACTGGTGTCGGGCAGGGGAGGGCTACAGGGCACCAGCACTGACATGATTAGAAACTGCTGTTTTCTAACGGGTAACATTTGACTAAATGCAAGTGGGGACACCTTTATTTCCAATGTTAAAAAAAAATACACATTTCTATGAGGAAAGACAAGTTTACAGGTGCCTGTACAGGTGTCACTGTTTAGATTCTGGCAAAGGACTAATGCCCCATCAGACTTCACACTGCCTACAAGCCTACAAATGTGCAGAAGAGGTGCAACTGAGAAGGGGAGAATGAATTAAAGGGCACTAAGTACTGCACCACCATGAAGTTGAGAACTCCCTACATTTCCTGCATTGTAAGCTTGTCTAGTAAATACATCAACCATCACCACATACCTGGCTCACACCAGTGACTCACCCAGCTACACACCCATCACCTCATACTCTCAATGTGCAGACAACAATGTTGTGTATGGATTTGTGTTTACTTTTTGTGCTGCTGAAAAACCGCAGGGGTGTAGCCATAATGAACCATAATGCTCTCTAAGGTAAAACATAAATTATTTAACTCCTGTTATCTTTGCCTGTAACACACAGAGAAACTGTAAAAATGTGATTTTAACCTTTTCAATTTTGGCAAAGAACATCATGCAGTCGCTTTACATATTTCTGATAACAGAGTTTCACTTTTATCTACCATCACTTCACATTCAGAATGACAATCAACAGCCAGTATGGCCTGAATGTAACAGGCTGTCTGAGAGATAATCTTAGACATAGTCAGACAGACACTATGAAGAAGAATGTGGCTTAAAGCTGAGATGGACATGCTGCTGTGGTCAGACCTTTCAGCCCGCTGCACAGTGGAAAACAAAAAGTGCTGCATTTATAATCACCCCTTCACAGCACAGAGGGATCAGGCATATTGCATATAGTGTCTGTGGGCATGTTGTGGTGGAAAACTAATGCTGAACTATATATCTCATGCTGCTTAATCAAACAAAGTAAAGTGCTACCCTCAGACAGTTACCTGAGGAGCACAAAGCAATAAGGAGCAGTACACTTTGAGCTGCTGGGAACTGAACGACAAAGAAAGTGACTACAGTTAGTATGGGGTATGGTATAAAGATCAGAGACACAAAGGAGGGTGTGCACTGTGGTAAGAGCTGCTCTTGCTATGTATGTGAGATGCTTAAGCATTATTAAAATGTTACAATACTGCAAAGAGTTGACTCTGAATCCTTTACTTTATAGTCTGGATCAGATTTCTCAATGTATATCTGTGTCTGTATATGTGTATCAGTTAAAAGGCTGTATTTTCATTTGTGTGTTACTTAGATCCTACTGGCCCCAAAACGCTTTGCTTCGAAAACTCATCACACAGAGCAAGGAGCAGTTTATTGGCCATACTGTACTGGGAATAAATCTCAATTCAGTGTATGTATGTTATTTAAGGGACGTTAGCTATGTTGACTCCTGACCTCTGCAGTATGGGACAGGATTATCCCAAACTCCTGTCTCCAGGCAGTGCAGTCGAGACGAGCCAATCAGCTCATAGCCATGCTCGCAGCCAAACACAACCTCGCTGCCCATCAGAAAGTTGCTGCCTTCTCTGTGACCAAACTCTGGTGACCCGGGGTTCACACACTTCACTGGCTCTGGTGGGAACATAATAAAATGGCTTGTGTATGGACAGTTCAAATGGTTCCCAAAGTGATTTTATTAGCAAAAACTCATATATCAAGATAATAGTTACAATCAAAAAACTATATATCTACATTAAAATGCTTGTAAGTCCTCGTACCTGTACAGTTTTTGCCATCTCCACTGTACGGGTGAATACAGGTGCAGGTGTAGGAGCCATCTGTGTTCTGACAGCTGGCGTGAGCATCACAGTCAGATCCTAGAGCACACTCATCCACATCTGATCACACACAGACAGATGTACAACACAATATGGTCTCTATACTCTACATATTACTGATATAAAAGCAATGTGACCTGTGTTTATGGCTTGTGGTTATGACAAAGTACCGAGACAGGCTGGCGGATTTCCTCCCCATTTGCCACTGTTGGAGCAGTGCACCTTGGCGTCTCCCAGAAGATAAAAGCCAGCATTACACTGATAGACCACAGAGCTGCCAGCATGAAAGTCTGCCCCCTGAAACAAGCCATTTTCCAGAGAACGGGGAGGTCCACAGGACACCTCTGTAACACACACAGAGGAAAATTATCAAGGATCTCACTACTCAAGGATTTCTACCTGCATCAATCAATGAATGAACCATGTCCTCTCAAATTAAAACAATCAATAAAGACTTGTATAACTAAGCATGAAAAGCCTATTTTGAGTAAAAATTTTGCAACACCTTCGTTCTTTAAAAAAAAAAAACGTATAAAAAAGCTGAACTTCAAATCAGCCAGAGACTAGCAAAAAAAAAACACACAAGGTATGACTGCTGGTAATATGCATTGCAAATCAGACTGCATTTATTTGCCTTACGTTCACAACTGGGCAAGGGGTGGCTCCACTCTCCTTTATTTTGACACTGCAGCACCGGCTCCCCCACCAGGTAGAAACCAGGATCACAGGACAGCTGGACCTGAGCACCAGGACTCACCTCCACAGTGGAGACATGCAGGTGCAGCACTGCGTTCTCCAGCTTGGGGCAGTCTGGAGAAACAGAAATGGTGGAGCTTTATTCCAGAGCACTGCAGAAATCTAGCTAAGCATTTTAAGGTCATCATTCAAGGTAATACACTGCCTTACTTGCACAGAAAATGCTGTTGAGGTTAACTTTGACTCGACCCACCGCTCCGTTGAGAAAGTCTGGCCAGGCAAGGACATTGCCCCGGTGGCTCACGTGGGAGGCTGGACAGTTGCTGGCCAGAACCTTAATCTACAGTATGGTCAGAAAAAAAAATATATTCACATAATTAATCCAGTTTTATGTCAGAATTACATGCTAAATTACCTAGTGTCAAAAAGGTGTGCTATCCTACAGACTAAACACCAGTGACTCAGTCCATATATCTAAATACTTCTGTGAAATTCTGCATGAGAGTTATTATTTAAACACCTCAGATGCAAACCCTGACTGTTTACCTGCTGTGGTGTGAGAACACGATCCCAGATGTTGAGTTGGCTGATAGAGCCAACAAAGGATTCAACGGGGTTGAAGCCCTCACCCCTCTGGTCCTGATCCTGACCTAATACTAGCGCCCCACCACCTAAAGGTGAAAGGTCAGAGTTTAACCACAACTCACTGAGAAATTATTCTCCTCATCCACTGAGTGACTGTTCATATTAGAAGCATGAGATACTGTAGATTTATTCTGAAACAAAGATACCCAACACTGCTTTACTGAAGCAATTTGCTCATTACTTGATACTGAAAACACGCAACCAGGCCGAGGATAGCACTACACCTGGGATAGCGGTGCCAACTGACAGGCCTTTGCCTCCATCTGAAGGTTTTCCATTGATGTAGATCCTCCAGTCGCCATCCCAGCTCCTCCAGGACACCCCGATGTGGTACCAGTGGCCCGTGTTCACTGCTGGGCAGTCAGTGATCCGCTCCTTGCCGTTCACATACAGCACCCACCTGTAAAGAGGAAGAAGACGGGAAGAAAAAAATACAATGCAATAAAGCAATAGGAGAGCTAGATAAAGCATAAAAAATACACATATTAAAGAGGGACGCAGGAGAACGATCACATACACCCTGTCACACGTGTATGTCAATTTATATTCTTTTGATTCTCTGTATATCACTGAGTTGTCACTGCCCTCCACAGCATAGGAAACAGGTGTGCCATAGTTGTTCGTGTCCAGTGACCTCATCCAGAAAGTGCAGGTGATCTCTGTCAGCGCCGGCATCACTCCATCCATCATTACATAGCCATGGATACCCGACACTTCAAAGTCCAGGTTGAAGGCAGAGGACATCTCTGATAGGACAGACAAACAGGGACAAAACCATTTCTTTAACTATCTTTCTAAACTTGCTCTCCTTCAAACTTTATCCACTTCTATCCAACTGCTATTTTTTAAATTAATTATACTGAATGTGTAAATGAGATTATACTGCATCTTTTAGTAATAACACGTTTAATGTGTTTTATGAGAAAAGGCCAAAAAGCAAAAATAAAAGTGCTTCACTGTTTCCCTTCAGATGAATGGGAATGAAGTCATGCCCTAGATTTGCATTACTGAAAATATAAAGTGGCAATTTGATAACATTTATATTAGTTATCTCTTCCTGTGTATTCCTCCTATGGAGCTGCCATGGTGATGTGTCATCTGTCCCATAGTACCTGTCTCACACCTGGTTCCATTGAACCCAGGGAGGCAGCGGCAGGTGTAGGACCCCAGACCGTCCAGGCAGCTGGCCCCATTCACACAGGGGTTGGGATCGCACTCGTCCACGTCCACCTCACACAACTGGCCCCGGTATCCCTCCACACACTGACATCTGGGAGAGGCACAGCAGACACACCATGTGACACACAAGAACAACAACAACACTGTATTTCATTGCTAGTGGAAGCTGGTTTACCTATATTGTTATTCACATCAATTGAATCACTTAGATGGCTACTCCATATACAACACAAATCTTAAAGGTTTTACTGGTAAACAAGACAGTAATATGTGAAATATCTGAAAACGGTGTGTAAAGTGTGCATTATTCCTCTGTCAGATCAGTCATTTTCAGCTATAGATCATGTGTTTAAAAAAGCAGTAGACCTATGTATTTGTGTTAAGTAACTATTTAGAGGTCCTAATACATCAGAAACTGTATGGCTCAACTGAACGAGGCTGATTCTTTCCATCAGAATCTCTATTACCTGAAATTATTAACAGCGTCCAGGCACGAGCCCCCATTCAGACAGGGGGTGCTGTAGCATTCATCAATGTTGATCTCACAGCGGTCCCCTGAGAAGCCCACGGGACAATTACAGGTGTAACCTCCTGTGAGGTCCTCACACACACCTCCGTTTAGACAGGGGTTGGAAAGGCACTCGTTTATTTCCAGCTCACAACGAGATCCTGCAGAAGTGTGAGGAAAAAAGTATATCGTTTACACCAGCAGTTTTTACATGTTCTTCTGGAGAAGAAAGGCTGTACAGTTATACACTGCATGTCTCCTGTGCAGTATGCACATTGTGCTAAACTGTTGCCCTAACTGTCTGGTGAGGAAACTACTAAACTAATATCCAGAATAAAGACGTAAAACAGTCATGTCATCTAACCTGTGAAGCCGTCGGCACAACTGCAGGTGAACTTATTGACCTCATCCACACACACGCCTTCATTCAGACAGGGGGAGGAGAGACACTCATTCACCTCTGCCTCACATAAAGAGCCTGAGACAATAGGGGACAAAAGTAAAGAGTCAAACAAAGATGGATGATGAGCTCAACATGTACTGTATACCTTTTATACTCTAGACCTTTGTGTACCCACTGCTAAGAATGCCCATACCTAAAAATCCGGCCTTGCACTGACACTCGTAGTCTCCCATGCCGTCTTTACACAGGCCTCCATTCTGGCAGGGAGTAGAGTCACACTCGTCTATATCAATCTCACACTTTGCACCTGAGGGAGAAATATCAGAGGTTGTATCAAATACAAAGTCACAGCAACACAACTGTGGTGAAGATGAGAAGTTGTTATAAAACACCGGGTAAATCTCTGACTGGTGGTTTACCTGTGAACCCAGGCATGCAGGTGCAGACGTATCCTGCCCCGACCTCCTCACACGTCCCTTTATTCTGACAGGGATTCAGGAAACACTCATGGAAAACCTGCAGGAACAGCAAACTGGATAATTTGTTCAAACACAAGAAAACCCTGCTTCACACACTCAGAGGTTTTGCTCAGTTTTTTTTAAACACTGTAACTATGCTGCAGTTTTTATTGTCATTTTTCAAGGCTTTTCAGACATTAAAGGGTTATAAATGATAAAATCTTTAGGTAAAAACTAACCTGACTGCTGGCTTGGTAGTCCTCACTGACCTCCACCTCTGGAGCTGCAGTTACACTCTCCTCCTTTGGAAGAAAACTTGATCCAAAACCTGACAATGACACCCAGACAAAATACAGACAATGTAAGCAAAGACAAGACAAACATAAGGATTTTCCCCTCTGCCAGCAAAAAGGCACACAGTTGTTATCCAGCTGAATAAAAGCCTGTATTCTTATTGAAAACTGGCAGCATCTCCTAACCACTGTTCATTCTGTACTTCAGGCATGCAGTGTTATTCATCTCCATTCTGCTACAGAGCAAACAAAGTCATACAGTCTTATGCAAAAGTTTAGGCACCCCTTGATAAATAACAGATTTTGGTGATTTTTTATTTGAACAGATGTTAACACAGTTTCTCTTGGAAATGGAAAAAATGCACAATATTTTCAGCAAACAGTGATGCATAGTTACTTCTTATGCCATAAATTGAACAAAAATAAAAAATAAAAACATTATTATGGCATGGTGCAAAAGTTTGGGCACCCTAAGAGTTCCAGAGTCTCAAAGTCTCTCACAAGGTATCAGACCTTAATCAGCTCGTTAGATCTGATGCACAGCAACAGCTGTCATTGGTAAATGCCAATTTCAAAGCTGTACAAATACTTTGACTCTTCAAACCTTGTGCACACACTTGTGGACACCCAGCAACCATGGGTTCCTCTAAGCAGCTGTGTAAGACCCTGAAAATGAAAGTTATTGACGCCCACAATGCAGGAGAAGGCTACAAGAAGATAGCAAAGCGTTGTCAGCTTGCAGTTTCCACAGTAAGAAATGTAATTAAGAGATGGCAGATCAGGGGAACTGTGGAGGTCAAGATGAGATCTGGAAGACCAAGAAAACTCTCGGACAGAACTGCTCGTATGCTGGTCAGAAAGACAAATCAAAACCCCCATTTGACTGCAAAAAACCTGCAGGAAGATTTAGCAGACTCAGGAGTGGTGGTGCACCGTTCCACTGTGCAGCGATGCTTGCACAGACAAGGCCTTCATGGAAGAGTCAGCAGAAGAAAACCTTATCTGCGTCCCCATCATAAAATCCAACGTCTGAAGTATGCAACAGGACATCTACAGAAGCCCGATGCGTTTTGGAAACAAGTGCTGTGGACTGATGAAGTTAAAATAGAACTCTTTGGACACAATCAGCAAAGGCATGTTTGGAGAAAAAAAGGAGCAGCATTTCATGAAAAGAACACCTTGCCAACTATTAAGCATGGGGGTGGATCTATCATGCTCTGGGGTTGTGTTGCAGCCAGTGGCACAGGAAACATTGCACGGGTGGAGGGAAGAATGGATTCCACTAAATACCAGCAAATTCTGGAAGCAAACATCACACCATCTGTAAAAAAGCTGAAGCTGAAAAGAGGATGGCTTCTACAACAGGACAATGATCCTAAACATACCTCGAAATCCACTATGGAATACCTCAAGAGACGCAGGCTGAAGGTTTTGGAATGGCCATCACAGTCCCCTGATTTAAACATCATTGAAAATTTGTGGGTAGATCTTAAAAGAGCTGTGCATGCAAGACGACCAAAGAATATTACAGAACTAGAAGCCTTTTGCAAGGAAGAATGGGAGAAGATCCCAAGTACAAGAATTGAAAGACTTTTAGCTGGCTATGAAAAGCGTTTGCAAGCTGTGATATCTGCCAGAGGAGGTGTTACTAAGTACTGATTGTGTAGGGTGCCCAAACTTTTGCACCATGCCATAATAATGTTTTTATTTTTTATTTTTGTTCAATTTATGGCATAAGAAGTAACTATGCATCACTGTTTGCAGAAAATATTGTGCATTTTTTCCATTTCCAAGAGAAACTGTGTTAACATCTGTTCAAATAAAAAATCACCAAAATCTGTTATGTATCAAGGGGTGCCTAAACTTTTGCATAAGACTGTAAACACCAAACGGCAGACAGGCAGTGGACCTTATTCACTAACATGCGCATAGAAATGTTCTTACCTTGTGCACAAAATAAGTGCAGGAGACATTACCATCATATTCATGACACCAGCCAATTTTGTTCTTTCTATTGTGTGTATGTTAGTGTAAATCAGAATCATTCTAAAATGACAGGCGCATTCCAGTGGTTTTCAAGTAGCCTGCTGCCATGCCCCCATTTCTCTATATACTTATAAACTAGAACAGTTTTTTAAATTTAATTTATTTCAATTAAAACTGTGATTAATCAGAATGACAGGGCATTAATTTCATGTTTATTTAATATGCTACATTTGGTCAATGCATTAGTAAATTAATCATTATAGCCTTAAATTATATTAATCAATTATATTAGCTATTAAAACCTTTTTAATTAATATAGTTTCAGTTAAAATGTGTTTGCATTTTTTAGCCAGCCAGGCCTTCATCATTTGTTCATACACATGGGGTGAGGCAGTATTAAATTTGTTCACAGAGTATGAACAAATTAAGGTAAGAAAATATTGATACAGAATATTGAATAAAATTGTGCATAAATTGTTTGTATACACGGTTTCAGCACAGAATTGTGTGTACACACTGTTTGTGGACGAGGCTTGGTGCTAGCAGCTAACTGGTGAACATACTCAAGCAGTTCGTAGATTAAGAATCAGATATTTTGGAGTTGGTGGAGACCAAAAACAGAGCTAAAAGAAAGTACTGTATATATTGGACCTGATGACCAGACACGTGACTCCAAATGGCAATAATGCTCTGTAACTGCTGGGTGTGTAAATAAGCAACTGCTTGCTGACAGGTTCACAAATTCAACTTAAAAGGTGAAGATATGTCAATATTGAGTCCCCAGGCAGTGAAAAAGGCCATTATTGCAGATTTAAAGCTACAGTAATGAGGGCAGCAAAATGAGAAAGGTGATGCTCATATTTTTGAATGAGAATTAGTTTGTCATTGGACTCTGAAGTTCTCCTTACAGCTGGGCTTTTAGCATCCTTCACTGTTTTCATTCTATAGTCCACAACTTTGCTGTTTTGGTTCACTCTGAGCACTGTCATCAGTGATGTTATTGGACACGACACCCTATTTTTAATAAAGAATGGAAAATGGTTTGGAAATCACAGGCACAATTGTTTGTGTTGCAGCAGTCACAGGTAAATTGCCTTTTGTTGCAATAATCACAATGATCACATTGACATGTTGAGGCCCATATGTATTTAGTCTGTTTAGCCAGTTTTTTTTTTATTACATATCAAATAAGACAAAATAAGATGGTACAGTTTTGAATCATTTAAGGTTGTAGTGATATGGTACAGGGGTGTACTGAGTTTTGTTATATACTATATGTTCAGCTGCCTCCAGCTAATGTTCACTGTGCAGCTGTAACTATGAAGAGATTGAAAAGTGCACTTATGCTCTCTAGGCTGCAGGACTTACAGTACAGCACAGCAAATGAACTTAGCTGTAAACCTTTACTGCCATGCCTTCTCTGTGCTTACTTTTGTAGTAAATGTAATTTCAAGTCTTACTACCAATTTCATTATTTCACTCGTAATGAGAGTTGTTTAAATGAAGGACATTTCCATCAGCAGTCCCCAAGCTGAATAAGATGACCAGTAAAAGTTGAACAACTGCAGTGATCCATGCTATGAATTCAAGATGGTTAACACTAATTTAGGATACCTGTGTTTCGGCCTGTTCTTTTGCATTTGAATAAATAATCTCTTTGTGCTTCCTTGTCTTCTTTCCTTTTCTCATTATCTCACTATCAGAGGCACTCTCATTTCAGCCTGGGTACATTAATCATTCTTGAGGCCTCAGCTGGTTTCTGAGATTTAATCATTCAAAGAGGAATGGAATAAATATATTGGTGTTCTAATTTGATACTGTATGTGCAGATTAGATAACGGACACCCTGTGGTGAGAATCCAGACCAACCATTCTCAGCCATCCATCTATGTACCCGATGACTGGGGCCATGGCTGGAATGGAAGCAGCTGTTTTCATCCTTCTACCTATTATAATGGCTACATACAGTAGTTAAGAGGGACAATAGAATGAGATTTTGTGAGATCTCATTCTCTATCCAATAACCAGTGTAGTCTCTGTGCATGTGATTTATGCAAAACCTGAGGGAATGTTGTCCTCCTGCAAGGGGCTCATCTGCTTCATTCTAAACAAGAGATGAAGAAGATTATTTTCATTTTCCCCTTAATCCCATGCAGTAATCAATTTTCCAGCTGGACTGAACTGTCACAACACAGATCAAACACCACACAACTGAAGTGATGGCAGCAGGTTTTCACATAAACAGGGCGACAGACACAAACCAGGCCACATATTTTGCTCTCTGCTGACTTCAGTTAACACAAGTCATTGGTGCTTCCAACTCAACACAGCAGAATGGTGAAAACAGAACTCAGCTCTGTGTAATAAAATTATAGTTCAACTCGTAAACTGTAATTTTATTTTGACACTATTCTGGCACAAAGTTGACATTTCTCATTTGAATAATGTGCAATGTTTTATTTTAATAAAGCTGCACATTAATTGTGCACACAGATGAAGACAGTTTTCACTGAAGCTTTATAGTCATTAAATAATGTCCTGATATTGTTCATCCCCAGTTTCCCCCAACAGCAGCTCTGTGAATGACTTATGAAACAAATGACATTACAGTAAATGTAATCTAAACATAACTGTCACTAAAAATAATCTTATTGTTACAACCAGACAATAGCAAATGGGTCTTCAGCCTGCGGTCACCACCAGGGAGACATTAAGGGTTTCTAGGTAGGCCTCAAACATTCATTTCATTATTATTTTGGCACTGCAGGAAAGAGAATTTGTACAAACAACATTTATGAGCAGAGGCTTTATTTCTATACCAGTTCAAACAGAAAAACAAAGATATTCTTGTATCCCCAAACACAAAACACAATCAAACTGGGGGGGCTAATTACACTGTGTGTGCATTTTTGTCAGTTTGACATAGAAGACTATGTGTTTGTCTACAGTGTGTGACACTTACTGGAGCAGTGCTGTATGCTGGTGGCTCCAGTGACAGTGGTGGTTCCATAAAATGGACAGGAGAGGCAGTAGGAGCGGCCATGTTCAGGCTGGTAGTAATCTCTTGGACAGGGGTAACAA
>NW_018128213.1:136238-156193 GCF_001952655.1 Monopterus albus
CCAGAGAGAACCAGAGGAGAAGAGCACCATAAACAGGACATGAATGAAGAAGCATGTGAAGTGCCACAGTCACCTTTATGCTACCTAGTTTAGAATACTAACTAAGACTTTTCAGACTGTATCACCTCCACACTCCCGCTCATCCACTGCTCCTCTGGTGACGGTGGATGTCTCATCAGGACAGACCAGACACTCCCTGGCACCGAAACCAGCCTGGAAGTGACCCAGCGGGCATGACTCGCAGATCTCCAGCCCATTCAGAGAGTGACTACCAGGTTTACACTGCCCTGCAAGCACGTTCAGATCAGCTCATCATGTGGAAGACTAGACACATAACTTAAGTTCTACTATTAACAAACAGTGCATTTAGTAATAATTTAAATGAGGACATGTATAAAATGAAAATTAAGGACTGCTTGTGAATGATTATTAATATAATACCTGTTGGTAATACAGAATGAGAAGGACAGTGATCCAAGACAGTAAGATGAAATCAGTAGTAGGCAATTACACTAGTATAATTTTTTATAATAAAGTGCTGTGGATATTGTCTTAAGTTATCTGCAAATGCAGTTCTTCCTAAGCCAAGTCTGAGCTCTGACTGTTTACTTGTCATGCATCCTACCTTTGCATTCAGCCATGCTGCGGGAGTGCAGGTAGGCTGTTGAGGTCCCTTCAGGACAGGACTTGCACTCCAGCTGACCCTCCTGGTCCTGGTAGGAGCCCAGCCAGCAGCTCTCACACTCATTATATTCCAGAGAGAAGTATGTTCCCACCGGACATTGGACTGTAAGAGCACTCAGAATGAGTCATTTATTGGGGAAACATAACACTTTTATACTGTAGCAGCATTAGATTTCTTTAATTCCCATAATTTTGTATGTATTTATATGATCTTAAGCCAAGTAAACCCAATTAAACAAACAAAAAAGGTGGTTCAGTGAGTCTAGCTGGGTGTTGCTACTCACCACACATCCTGCCTTTGAGCACTGAGCCTGGCCTGCAGAACAGAGAGGCTCTCTTGCTCTCCAGAGACTTGGGATCGGCCACAATCATCTCTGAGGACAAGTGGTAACTGGACAGTGGCTGCTTGGCCAGTGTTCGCTTCAGACGATTAGTCAGTTGCTCCAGAGTCCGCAGGAGCCTTTTCTGATTGGCCACCTCTACTGAGTCATTCCTCGACACAGGCAAAGGGATGCTTGCTGGGAGAATGGACAACGTTAAAGGGCTAACAACTGATATATTCATATATGCAATGATATATTGTGCTAGATTCAATACAAATATGGTTCTTTATTGTATTAAATTCACATTATCTGAGTTTATCATTTATGTCCGTGCTATCCTCACTGTGTAACAGTCCTATCCAACAGTCTTGTGGCTGTCAAGCAAAGCAGAGTAGCAGCAAATATGCACTAGGATAAATTAATATTTAGCACATAATATCTGTACATATATTTCTGGTATTCCTGGTTCATAAACACACAGACAGTCACACTTATTCTACCTGTGATGTTGAAATAGATCTGGATTTTCTGGTCTCTGGTGGGTCCTGTGATTTTTCGGTGCCTCTTTGTGCGGTGATGTGGTTGCATGCTGCTGTCTTGCTGCCGGCTGGCGAGTTGTCGAGAGCCTGTAGCAAAGCCTGACTCAAAGTAGGCATAGTCCTGGGCTCCTTGAGGACTCCAGCTATTGGCCCAACCCCCTGGTGCTGATAAATATTAGACAAGGTGGGTAAGATGCTTCAACCAAAATGAGGGTGGGCCGTTTAGTTGGTTGCTTATGTGCATGTAAATCTCACCAATAGAAAACCCATTGTCGTAGTCGTAGTTGTACTCCAGGCACTGACCCTGTGACATCACCTCCAGTTTGCAGGTGACACCGTCACTGCTGCAAATGTTGGGAAGCTGTGGAGAAGATAAAAAGGTGACAAGTGTTTGACAGTTGATTTACAAAAATAAATAAAAATCATGTGTGTGTATATACAGGGCCTCACCATGCCTCCCAGTTTGGTGTTGAACTCCCCAGTAAATGACTTGACCAGATCCACATCATCACAGCGAGACGCTTTAAACAACATCTCAAAGGGCTTGAATCCGCTGTTTGCTAAACGGTTCACTGAGAAAGATAAAAATAGTTTTATATAGCACAGCACTTATATCAAGGTATACAGCATGCACATGTATGTTTGAATGTGTTTTACCATTTAACCGTCTAAACCCCTAGCGATGAGTGTGGTATAAATGATGCTGTAAAGAGACAAACCTACGTGCACACAGTGAACCACTGTGCTGTGTTGACAGCAGCAATCTAAATATAAAAAAAAAGTTGCTAATACCTGCGTCGCACTTACCTGAGCAGTCGGGTCTGTCTGGAGAGTAAGGCGGCTCCCACACACCATTGTATGCACAGAAATAGCTGTGCACTGCATCCTGAGTGAAGCTGAAGCCATCCTTACAGTGAAGAGTACAGTTAACACCCTCTTCTTCCTCAAAGCAAATGAACTCTCCATTCACTGGAACATACGGCTGCTCACAGGTCGTCCCTGGGAAAACAACCATATAACACTTCATGCTTCAGTCACACTGGGGCACAACATGTTAAATCACTATTACACAGCAGCTAAATTCTACCATGCAAACACTACAAATACCTCATGCCTATGCTGTGAACTCTTACTCACATTCACTCATAAATATAAACAATACAGACATGCTTAATGTTTAAACAGAGGGGTGTCTAGCCTCAAGGCTAGACTACACTGTTTAACATATACTCTTTTGTTTGTCTTTAAAGTATTATGTCCCTCCTACAGTCCTCTTTATTGATCCTTGAAAAAAAATAACAATAAAACTTAAATGATTGAGAAAACAAAACCACAAGCAGAAAAACAGAACGCGACCTTGAGGTAAATGGGGGACATGTATGGAAATGATATGTAAGAAAGCAAATATTTAAACACATTTTGCATTTATTCAACAGGATTCTGTTGATGCAGTTTAAAAAATGAAGTGTCTTTCAGTACCTTGCACAGTGATGGTGAGGTTGCAAGTGCGGCTGTTTCCAGCAGCATCAGTAGCTGTGTACTGGACCAGCGTCTCTCCCACCTGGAACAGGGAGCCCGGAGTATGGCTGCTGGTTACTGTGAGGCGACCTCCTAGCAGAGCAGAGACAGAGGGGACACCTTATACACGGGCAGCACAGATACACATATTTAACACATGCTGTACTAAGGCCGTAAAACAACAAAGCTGCACAAGCATACTTATATTATATGATGACAATTTATTTTGGTGTATACAAATATAATATTTTAGTGTAAATATTGTAACACTAGACACTGATATTATGTTATATGGATGTCAAGCAGAACAGCAAGGGAACATTATTGTTTATGCTCATATTTGCTTTTAGAAGAACATAATTTCCTAAGAAATCGATCTTTATCTGAAGTCAGCAGTGTTCCTCTAGTTATCCTGCAGAGGGCAGTCTCAGTCTTAATCCAGCTTCCAGGATTAAATTAGTCACTCTTAGTAAGCCATAGAAGCCATGTAAAGCAATGATATGTTAACATAGGGATGGTTT
This sequence comes from Monopterus albus, assembly GCF_001952655.1. NCBI lineage: Eukaryota > Metazoa > Chordata > Actinopteri > Synbranchiformes > Synbranchidae > Monopterus > Monopterus albus. Next base: position 139,824 of record NW_018128213.1, read on the forward strand.
GCCCGGGCATCACATCGCAGCAGAAAAATACACCTCAGGGGACTGAAGAGGGAAAAACTGCCGCAGTCTGGTTGGCTTAAAAAAAAACTCAATGTGCACAGAGTGAAGGATGGTGCCTTCGGAATGGCACCGTTGAGTGAAGTGTGTGTGTGTTTGTGTGATGTTATGGGTCTTGCCTGCACACTGACACACAGATTGTGAAAAGAAATACTGTGAAAACATCTGCACTAAGTATGAGAGACAGAGAGTGTGGGATAATTGAGTGATTGACCTTTTGTTAAACTACAAAATCACCATTAAAGGTAGTGACGCTGTTCCAACAGGGCTGACACATGTCTGGTCTGCTGGAGTCGGCTGTCTCCCTTCATATATAGCCTGTGGGTGCATTTGTACATGTGTTTATGTGTGTGCCTACTGAGTTGCAACTATATATAGCACTGGCATCAGGGTGTGGGCCTGGAAAAACAAAACACTGACGTTGAAGCACTGCTGGGCTGACGTCGTGTGGCCCCTAAGCAGCTGCAGGAGCCTGTTATTACAGTGGATGTGTGTGAGACAAGTGTATGTGAGACTTCCTGTGCACCTCGCAAACAGGTAGGGAATGCTCATGAGTTTGAGGCCTGTGTTTGTGAAGACACAAACTGATATGTCAGTGATATTTGTGTGTGTGTACTCGATATAGAGCCAATGAATTACAGGGGCCTGCCTGGCTGTGGGCTGCAAGCTTGGAGAAGTCTGGTTTGTTGGCTGTCACCACGACCGCTGTTTGGGTACAGGCTAGGGCACCAGGAGAAAGCCAGCCAGCTCTGCAATATTTATACTATTTGGCAGAGCGGCCTTTATGCGCTCCTTCATAGCAAGACCGATCAGAATTTCCAGAAACATTAATTGTAGACTGAAGAGACAGGCTAACAGGCAGCTTTGTAAGACTCGAGACCTACAAAACCATTCTGATTTTCAGGACTCGTGACTCAACTTGGACTTGAGCACTGATGACTCGGATTCAGACTCGAACATTAACTGCATTCAGACTCAGAAGTTAGAGACTCAGACTTTTTGCTTTCTTTTTTGTTTTCTGTTAGAGGAAAGGTTCACAATGTTTGGAGTCTGTCTTAAAACAATAGTCAGGACCCTTCCGAACACTGAATCAGGTTTTACTTTAATAATAGATCCTTTAGGTAACACTACATGCTACTGTTTACACCTTAAGGTACCAACAAATGAACAATTACAAAACACTGAAAAGAGTCATTCTTAATGAGTTCTTAAACCTTAACTACTCAAGTATAATTTGCTTCTGAATGTGTGTAAAACTTTCAAGTGGAGAACTTAAAATTAAGTCTTAATACTCCAGCACTGTCAAGCTGAACCTACAGATTATCTGACTGAACCTCTACTAGCTCAGTTGTGAATGGGGAAACAATATTTGCTTAGGAATGCCAGCTTTACCAAGGCAGCAATTAATGCCTATATCTACTGTGTATGTCAAGGGTTTTCAACTAATTCTGAGGCAGGGACCACCACTCTAACTAAGAAATAATCTAAGGGCCACTGAAGTGGGATAGATAAACTGGACTGGCACTATTTTAACTCTGGAAATCACCTTTGCTTTTCTAAATGTTATATTTGCATGAATTTGATTATTAATGAACCATAACTAATACATGAAAATATTTCAATTAAAAAAAGATTCCTACAGTACATTATTGAATGCATGGTCAGGGACCACCTGGAATGCCTTTTCAAACCACCAGGGGGCCATGGACCACTGGTTCTGAACTCCAACATTTATGACAATTATTGTCATAAATAATCAGTCGTTCATCAGGTAAAACTGCCCAACCGAACCCCTGGTGTATGGCAATCATTTTGATTAATGAAAAACAAAACATGATTTGACAAGTAACTGAAAAACCCCCATGTGAGTCAAGTACTGTGTCTTGTGTAATTGTATAAATCACTGAGTGAAAAATGGAGAGAATGAGAGCAAAACACTCTTTTCAGTTAACTCTGCTTTTTTTTTTACATTAATGACATTAACAGGCACTATAATAACATCATCTGTCATCTAGACCTACTCTCTCTACATCTCCCTTAAACACAGATACACAAATGAAGCATTCATGGACACCACTACAATCCATCCTCTACTCAGTCTACTGTAAGTCCACTGTCTCTCAGCATTACTCACACACACACACAAAAGCTTTCCTAATCCCTTCAACGGAAAAGATCCTGTTTAACCATCATCAATGGTGACTAGACATACCTGAGTTGTCGGAAAACTGCGGCACCTCCCAAACTACTGCCGTCTCTGTGTCTGTGGCCTGGACTGTGGGCGGTGACCTGCATCTGTCAATCACTGGAGGTTCCATATCTAGAAAGTGATATATGGTTGTTAATGGTACTGTAGGGACTAATAACCAGAACAAGCACTTGTGAAAACTAAACATATCAATAAGAGTTATTTAACTCTCACCGAGGTAAGAGAAATCAAACGTGATCAAAAGAAAACATCCCATTTTAATGCACAAAACAAAGCTGCACCCAACAGAATACACTTTAACAACATTAGAGAAGCACAGTCGGGAGCAGAGCTACAGTGTGATTTGACATTTTCAATGCACAGAGTGTGAGGCCACAAGTTAAACACATGTCTCTAATTAATAAAAAAACAAACACAACATTCCACCCCAATAGCATATGGAAATGTTCACTGCTACCATGCTTGAAGTTTTTCCCCCTGACTGCTGTGATTATTGAGCAGCTGACACGGGACACCCTTGTTTTCCACCCTCTACAGTAAAACAGTTTGGCACCTGCTGGGGTAGTCGGACTCCCGAACTGGTGAGTATGTCAATTAAAACACAGTTTCACACTGAATGACAGAAATAAGCCGCAGCACAGAGGTGGCTGGATGTAGCAACAAACACACTGGGTGGTAGGCTGCTGGTGAGCAGAAAGGCTGTCCTGTAACTGAGAGGCCACTGGTTGGATTCTCACAAAGGAAAAATTACATTTTTCTCTTTGGGAAAAGCCAGCAGCATCTGCATGGTGATGCATTGCTTCTTACTCTTTCTGTGCAAGGTTCGTTATCAACAGTCTCACTGTTAAAAACTGCTTTAAGTACAATATCATCCTGACCTCCTTTCAAATCGTTGTTATCTTTGGCTGATGTACTCTAGTCTACTGAATGACATGGCTGCCCTGAGTTGAAGCCAATAGATTTCAAAACAGAACACACAACGTCCTATTATTTATTTGTGAAATGTACAACTCGTGATGTTTTTATGTTTGACATATTTATGGGTGCAAAACAATGTGTTAATTCCACTCATCCTTCTTTATTTCTATTGCTTGGTCCAGCACCAGCTGAAGAACTTTGGCCCTTTCTCCTTTAATCACTTTTTATTTGGACCACAAGGTAGAAACAGTGGTCTAGAGAAATCATCCCCTGGGGCACGTGGCCTATATGCAGCTTGTTTTAAATGCTTAAAATGGAATTTGTCAGCAGTGACAAATCACTGATCTAAAACATAGCTCATATACAGTATATATACAAAGCAGCTCAGCCATGTGTACTTGAACCAGAGTGATCAGGGAGAAAACTGAGCCACAACCACCCACTATGTGTACTGTAGAATTGTATATCGTTGTACTGTCTTCTACTGTAACTTATCCTAGTGGCACAGGTTTTTATGTTGTAGTACAATCTTTGTGTTGCTCTCTGTTCATTCGTTCTGTGACCAGGGGACACAACCACAGGAGGGATATTAAAATATTCACTTTAAATCGCTACACATTCATTTTCATGACTAATCAAACTCTAGTAAAGATATAAACAATTATCCAAAAAGGACCTACAACAAAAGCCAAGTGGAACTGCACATGGCTGGACAACAGCATAAACAAACCTTCCCCTCTCTATCACTGAAATATGCCATTGGAGTCATATGCAGTGTTCATTGTTTACTTCGATGCAGTCCCCAGACGGATGAGCTTACCAATGACAGTGACTGTAAAGGAGCAGTTGGCCTGGTTCCCAGAGCGGTCAGTAGCAACGTAGGTGATGGTTTCCTTTCCGATGGGGAGCAGCTGGGGAGGAGTGTAGACTGGTTTCACCTGCACCACCGTCTGCAGGAGTAAGACACAGCAGAGAGTGATTTGGAACGTCCTTTATCTTCAAGTCAATCTGTGTGAACTGTCAATTACTCGTTAGAAAACTGAACTCCAACATTTATGACAATTATTGTCATAAATAATCAGTCGTTCATCAGGTAAAACTGCCCAACCTTCTCTTGTTCCAGCTTCTCAGATGTGAGGACTTGCTGCTGTTTTTTTTTATAAAGAGATCACCTTAGGCTGTGTGATGGACAATTTATACTGTTTTCTGTCATTTTACAGAATAAAATATTAGCATTTAAACAATGAAAAGCTGACAACTGTTGAATATCTAACCTCTTCTTTAGAGTTGTCAGTGGCATTTGGGACGTTCCAACTGACACTAGCAGTACCACGCCGCTCATCTGTCTCTGTAACAATGTCCCCAGGGCACTGGATCCATGGTGGTTCGGCATCTGAAGAGACACGTTAGGTGTATTAACCCATTTGTCACCAGCCAATTAAATCTGAATATTGCTAATTTTCACTTCACCCTGCTCCTCGTCATTACTGACGTAATAGTTGTGTGATATCATCTGACCCCTGACCTGAATTGCAGAGACAGTATCTGACTGTTACAGTTCTAACTAGATCAAATCCCGTGAACGTTACATTTACCTTATTTTTCTTCATAATGTACTCCAAATCAGCTAAACATCTGGACACAATGGTAAAGAGTGCAGAGTAAGAGAGACAGACTTGAAAATGCATGTGAAGCACGACTTTGTCGCTGTCAAAGCATTTGGGTTCATGGAAACTCCAGCTCAGTCTTGAATAAATTATCAGTAATATAGAAATGTCCAGACGTCTTGAATCATAAATTTGAATCATAAGTGTAAGTCCAGTGTCCTGGGGGAGATGTTCATGTTCAGATAAATTAATCCAGTGTGTAAATCCAAGTGACAAATGGGGGTAAAGTAGCAGTTTTTTTCTTCCTTTATGATCTACATCTGGAGCTCAATCCCACCAAACCTAGATAAACACTGTTAAGTAGCTGTTTTGGTGATGTTTGCACATGAGTTGATCTTGCTAGCAGCCAACTTATCAGTAGCCCTAAGCAAAAGCTTTTGTGTGCATTAAGATTTGCCTTACTCTCTTTAGTGTGGGAAAAAGCTGTCAAGAGTTACCAGAATAATTATTTATTTATTGTGTTTATTCATATGACTTCAGAAAGATTAATAACAAAGCTTGACCTGAGAGCCTGAGTAAAAGTTATTCTGACTACCTGCATAAAATTTTAGCCTGCACAATTTATTAGTTACTGGCTTTTGTAAGACTATAGTTGTTGCTTTCACCAAAACACTACATGTGGATTACTGTTCTGAGTTTTTGCAACAGAATTCAACTCTTGAATGCATTTATTCACATCAAATATTTCTTCAGTTTCTAACATCCCTTGTTGTCCCGAAAAAACAGAATGCACAGCAGATCCAGATTCAAAGCTAATTAGAGAGTCAGAGAGGCACATAAATGGGAGAACTACAAAAAAGAAGTGGTTGATCCCATGCCAAATGTTAATCTAAATTATTTACTGTCAGGTACAGTAAACAACAATCTGACTAGCAGTAACACAGAGATCTGAGAAATGTAGTTGTGTCTGCAAGGTCTCAGACAAGCAGAAAAGCTAAATGACTGTCCTCACTATCCTTGAGCATGCACAGAACCACTGTTTGTTCCAGCAGGAAATGTTCAATCACGGGTAGCAGCCATCTCAATATCCAGCATGGTATTAAATGTTACATTATTGACCACGTTTGGCTGGTGGAAACTCACCAGCCACCATGACCCTTGGATGAAACTGCTTCTTCCTTTGTCTCATTCTCCATATAGCATGCTGTAATAATGTGAAGCCAACACAGTTCAGTTCAGCTTAGCTGAAGTTTGCAATAAATGAGCAAAGCCTCCAAAAGCTGGATCTCTCATCGATCGACGGTGGTCATGCCTGTTATGTTGTGTAAGAGAGCCGCTCCCATCTGGACCTGATGACCCATCCACTTAGGCATCCATCTCTGCTAAACACTAACACACTTAGCTCCAACTGGCTCCATTCATCTTCATAACAAGGGAGGAATATTTCACTTTGGGTGTCATCAACACAAAGTGAGAGGCAAAAAGAAATAAAAGCCAGATGTTTACAAAGAGCACTTTCAACTTTGTAACAGCTTTCTCCTTCTTGATCTCATTATAATGTGCTGCACATATTGCAGTCTTGCCTCTTTATTCTCTCTATCTCATCTAGACCTTTACTTTAATATCTGTTGTTCCTTCCCTCTCCTGCTTCCTTCAGCACATTTGTGCCTGAGAGGGTCAGAAAAACCATCTTCTCCTGCCATACCATTACAAAACCCCAACAGATGACTCATCCTCCCTTCCTCCATCCTCCTCCCCTTAACAGAGACAGTTCCATCATTAACTTTCTCTGTAAGGTAATGAGGGAACTGAAGACATTTAAAGGGAGGCAAGCACAGCTGCTCTCCACCACCTGTTTCACCTGCAAGGCATCAGGAAGGCTTCAGTCGATTATAATGACCTCCAGAGCCCAGTCAGAGTGAGAGCTAGGAAATTATATGGTTTGAGTTAGTTAACCGAGGCTTGCTTCAACACAGGGTTAGCACCATTCACAAAGCGGAAAAAATGCAGAGAAGGGGGAAGGAGACTGGAAAAAAAAAAAAAATCTACCTCCATGTTTCCTGCTGGTTTCTTTTTACATATTTCTCTTTCTTCATGTATTCTGCATCTTTGAACAATTCTTCTTTTTCTACTTTGCAAATAAACTGCCACAGTACAAACATCATTCAGTTTAGCAGTGTAAACATAAGTGATTCTTCCAAACAACCAGATTGAACTTACAAATAACTACATGGTGCAAAACTGCCAGACAGAGCAAATACAGGCAAAAAGGACAGTAAAGATATTACATTTATACATTTTTATAATTCAAGCATAGTAAGGACATTCATACAGATTAAAAAAAAAGTTTGACATGTTGGAAAATATGCTCAAATGCTAGAGTTGCTAGAAAGATCAATATCACCATGCACCACGTCTTGTTGTTTTCATATTTGTTTGTGTGAATAGTAAACAAACAAGATATAACATGTTAATTACTTTACAGGTGATGTATGTGTATATTTGATTTCTGGAGAGATACCAGCTTGCTGTTCATTCCGGCTTCTAGTCTTTATATTAAGCTAATCACCTCTATGTTCTAGTGCAATGACATGAGATTGCTCATGGCAAGAGAGCATTTAAATACAGTTCACAAAATGCTAAACTATTTCTTTAAATATAACCTACCCAAACTCAATTACAAAACTAATTGAAGAATAAAAACATAACCTAAACTCCATCTTCACCACCTACGAGTGTCTTGACCTCTACATACATCCTTGTTACAGCCTCTACAGCCAACCCCGACCTCTGACCTCTGTACTAAAGAAGTGAAAAGACCCATTTCCTCTTCACACACACAGTGCGTTACCTGTACAGACGGCTTTATGGACATTAGCTGTCCAGTTCCCTGAGCCCAGGCACACTGCCCTCCTGTTTCCTTGGAGACGGTAACCTTGACGACAGGTGAGCAGGCAAGCGGAGCCTGCCGACAGTCCCCTCTTCCCACAGGCAGGGGGCGATAGCAAGATGTTCTTCGGGGCCACGATGGGGGGACAACGCACCTCTGGGGAGACAGAGTGAGAGACTAAGAGATAAATTTTATATCTGTCAAAGTGGGCTTGTTCCTTGAAAAATATCTGTAAATCAAAACTCTGCTCTTGACAGGATCCCACATCCCTTGAACAAGGTACTACCAGTACTGCAATGGGCTGAGCTAGCATTTATTATCCATTAACGAGATCAGGCTTGCTACAGAGGAAAATCCAGTAAGGTCAGTCTGAGCAGAAAAGGGCAGAACAGGCAAAAAAAACCTTGTCCAAGATCATGACCGTGTTTCCTGTTTTTACCCAAATGTGAACAAATCTAACTTTGAGCAGGCTTCATTATAAATACCAATAGTAAAGCTGCTTTCAGGGCATGTGTGTCAGAAACTGGCTGAAAAACAACAAACATTTGGTCAGAGCTCAACCTAAGAAAGCACTGACCACAGGACTCTTTCACTATGCATTTTGGATACAGACTAGTGCAGCTTTTACTTGATGATGGATAAATCACTCCCATTCTCTCTCTAACTCCTGTTTCTTTGGCTTTAGCTATATAAGGCAATGCACCTTTATTTACAGAGCACACTTCATACACGGCGGCAAAGAAAAACCATAATCATATAAAATACATAAAAGGAAAATAAAGTAAAAGATCTGAAACATGATTATCTAGCATTTACAGTGCAGTAATAACTTGTAAGTTGCCTTGAATGCAATAGATAAAACAGTATAGCACAGAAAGGCACTGGAAAATAGCAGGGTTTTCATTATAAGAGCTACAAAGGGAAAACTTACTAAGAGGTATATTTCAATCAGATATAAAATTCTCTCTGCATCCTCTCAGGGCAGCTGAGGCTATCCTGTTCCACCACTGTGCAAACAAACACTAAAATAAACCACTCAGCTGCAACAGCAGCCCGCAGCTCCCCGTGTTAAAGAAGTGACGACTGTATGAGGAAAAAAACGTTAAAATGGTCAAACAAACAAACAAACAGAAAACCCCAATGTAACTCAGTCAGAGCACCAGAAGTAAGAGATGGTAGTTATCACTAAACTGAGAGAGACCTCCAGAAGCAGATCAGTCAGACATTTTAAATAGAGCAGCTAGGGGGGTGGTTGGATGCGAGTCAGAGTCAGCTGGAGGTTTGTGGCTGAACATTCTCACACTGTCCCTGTTTTGTGTGTTGGTGTGCCTAACTGGGGTGCTCTCTGTGGCGGTCATGAGTGTGCCCAACTATTTTAACTTAACTATCAGTTTTGAAGTGTGTGGGTAATTTTGTGTGCATGTGTATACAGTATGCGGTGACTGTAGTTCAGCTATGAGAAAGCAGATGTGTCTTCCTCAGGATGATGTAGTGCGGCTCTGTGCAAACACACCATATGTTTAACCGCCGTGCACGTGTGAGTGTATGTTCTCATGCATGTTTACATTTGTGTGTACAACCACGTTTTTACATAGAAATATCAAGATCATGTGTTATTTTACAGTCTGTCATTTGATAAATTAGCTTTGTTTATTCAGGATCCAATAAGCAAATCTGTTTGCTTCCATAGTTTTACTGTCAGGAAGAGCACAGATTTGTGTACCATCCAGTGAAAAACTAAAAGGAGTAAAAACTGTGGTTGTGAGGACAAGTCAGAGATCATTTTTTCGACACATTCAACAGTCTCCCCACTCTAGATGTGATATCACCACTATAGCCACTGAATGTTTCTCTTCATAGAAACCAATGTACAGTTTCTCATTTTCAACCTTCCTTAGACCACTGTTGGCAGGTACTAACCCCTGCAGACAAAGAACACCCAATAAGACCTGACTCGGTCGTCCCACCATCACAATTTGGCCTCAGATCCTTATGTTTGTCCACTTTTTCCTGCTTATGGCTGATAGGTGTATTTTAAAAAGGAAACATCATCTTATTGCAAAATGACTGATAACAAAAGATGTCTCCCCTTTAGAACACAAATTCTACCACAGCTATACCTCAATTAACCTTTTCCCTCCCTTCACATTTCTAATTGGAGTCACACAACAGTCTGTGGTGCTTTTTCAATGTTTTCTTTTATTCTTCCAATGAATCATTGGGCCCCTTCTGTTTTGGAGACATATTTTGTCTTTACAAAGTAGCTCAAATATTAGATCAAAAACATCACTGAGAACACAAAAATGTTCAACATGGCTCAACAAAGGAAGAAGCTAAATCTTTCAGTGTTTCTTTTACTTTAGCAGATGGTGGAAAAAGTGGAAGACTTAAGGAAATAACACATCATTCCATTTTTCAGTTTTTCCAGATGTAAAACACAGGGTGATGGAGGCTTACCCACACACCGAGGTTGGGGTCCACTCCACTGGGAGTTGGCCTGGCAGGTGAGCCTGGAGTCTCCTTCTAGCCTGTAGCCTCGCTCACAACCCACCTGACACTCTGCCTTGTATGAGGCGCCACCATCGCTACATTTCAGGAAGCCGTGCTGGGGTCGAGAGAGGGGCGGGCAGGAGCGTACTGTGGGGTCAAAAAATAATGCTCATATGTCTTGAAAGCTCTATGTTTTATGTTGTTATTGTTTCTTTCCTCACCTGTTTATATTTGCGTTTTTAATTTGATGAAAAAACAGCAGCATATAATCAAAAGTATTCAGTAGTAGTGGGTGTACTGATGACACTTTCTATTATGTGACTGATGCAAAACTGGAAGAATATAAATGTGATGGTGAAGAAAAACGGTAATTTAAAATAAAGTAGCCAGTGTAAATATCTAACTGGAGACACGACAAGACTCGCAAACTTCCGACATTAAGATTAGGATTGTCGGACAAATTGAAGGTACAGCAACAGACTCAGTTGTTTATGACCAAATTAAAACCAGCTATGTCACTGTGTCATGCCCCACCTCCTGCGTGCTTTACCCAGACTATCTCCTGTAGTGTGCTACATGTGTGAAAAGGGCAACTCTGGACGATGTCTGGACCTGATTCTGTGGAGTTCGTGTGTGAAAATGGCTTAAATGTTACTTGGCGAACCCCACCTGTGTGCTTCTCCAAGTTAACCATAATAAATTCTAATTTATCATTTACAAATTTTTTTTCATCCAGGTTTGAGGAATAACTGAAACACACAGGTATTCTTTAGAAATCTTGAGAGGCTGTGAAAGCAGTAAATCAACACCAGGAATTTAGAGTAGTATTATCTTTAACTATAACTGGCCTGTCATTTAAAACCAAAGTGTGAAAGTCCCTATGAAATAAAGGGAAAAAAATCCTGCATCTGTCTGGTTTGACTTATGCTGAGGTCCAGAAAAGGGTGTGTAGTGTCTTATTTCTTGTCATCACCCATAGGCAGACAGGCAGTTCAGAGGATACCCCTCCCTCTGGGCTCAACTAGCTGGGAGGTCCTACAGTATGCGGCAAAGACTAGACATAGTGTAACACATACTAACAGACGTATGCACACACACTCAGAAATTATAGTATATACTCAAAGCCACATACTATAAATCTTCAACACACACCCTTGAATATTCAGTGTCTTGGTACTTCTGAGTCACGTCTGCTATGTTTCTGCTAAAACTGGCATTTTCCTCATTAATCTCGTGACCTCTCTGACTCCCTTTTCCTTTGTTTCTTTTCTCTCTGCTCTCTTGAACTCCCTCACACTCTTGGAATCTCTCTCTCTCGTTAAGTGAATCCTTTCTACCTTTCTTCCTCTCAACATCTGGTATGGAGGAAAGCAGTAGTCTCCCAGTAAATACCAATTCCTCCTTCAGTCTAAACACATATAATCTGAATACACAGCAAGACATTTTAACATGCCGGCAAACGCGGACCATTCTGACTCTTTAGCTTGTTGGACATTTGCAGCAAATCAACAGATCAGCTCCTATGCTTCATCTCAGTGAGCTGATTTTGTGCTACTTTATTTAGTGGTATATAAATGTTTACAAAGGACTGCAGACATCACAGCAGTGGCAGCAGATTGAATGCATTGATGAAGGGCGCATAGTGTAATGAAGAATAATATGAGACATGTGGAGTGGAGGAATCTGCTGGGATTAATCAGACAGCTTTGTGTGTTTCTGTGTTATCATTATATAACCAGGAGTGCTGTACTGCAGCTTACCGAATTGTCCAAGATAATACAAAGTTTGCAATTCTGCAATTACATAAAGCAAGTCACTTAATATTTTACATATTTTGGAGAAATCTGTCTATAAGTGGAGCTGGAGCACAAAGGCGCATTGGGTGACCTTGCATTTATATTGTATTCACTATGACCAGCAACACACCATTAAATTCCTCAAGCAACAGAGTAAACAAGAAGCCTGACTGATATAATGATCAACAAGCTAGAAAAGACAGATTCTCTGCAATCATCAGAAGCCAATGAGATTTCTGCTAGTGCAAGATGCAAGGTCAACTATCCAGAGACGGTATATTACATATATTAAATCAAGTTAGCTGATTAATCAACTGTCAGAAAATTAATTGGCAGCAATTTGGAAAATATCTTTGAGTTTAATTAGTTGTACAGAGAGAACACTAGCCTAAGTTGATACCAGAAATCCAAGCACAGCTCCACCTGTGAAAATGTTCATTTTTCTGTCATGTATGAAGTCAGCTGGCTTCTCACCTCTGCAGCTGGCAGGCATCCCTGACCAGGTGCCATCAGCCTGGCACAGTCTGATGCTGGTTCCCTGGAGGTCAAACCCTGGCTGGCATCGCACACCACAGGCCGCATCAAAGTGGTTGTTACATACATTTTGGACGAAAAAGCCATTTTCTGGAGGAGACAGTGCTGGACAGTATATGACTGGAAGAAAAGGAAACAGAAGAGAGAAGAAGAGATAATTTGATACTAGTGGCTGTGCGACAGCTCAGAAACCTAAGGTCCTTGACAAAAGAATAAGAAAGCATGAAAGCATAAAATTACTGGCTGTCAAACATCATCTCCTCAATGTGCACAGAGGGAGGAAGAGAACTCAAAGCACAGTGTGTGAACTGGTGATTAATGGCCATCACTGTTTTCCAGTGAACTGCTGTGTTGAAATCACTGGCTTGTTCTTCAAGAAATGGGAGAGTCATGCTGAAAAGACTGGAAGCAGAGTCGTGATACAGGATGCTTTATAACTCAGTGGAATACAGTTAGTGTTCCAGTTGGTTCATCACTATATCACTACATTTACCAGCCCTCATGGTTTACTCGTCAGCCTCTGATTTTCACTTCCCTTAGTCATCACACACATTCTCCCATATTTCCTCTTTTGTAGAGCAAACTCACTCATGTTAAAACCTAAATAATTTTCTCCATCATAACAATCACACGAGGCCCTAAAGTCACACTGTTTCCAGTTGCATGTTACTGGTCTTTATTAACAGAGTGAAATATGGTACTAAATTGTACATTGAAAAGTAAATTTCCTAACATATTACTAGAGGAAATCTTTATAGGCTACTGTGAAACAGATTCTCCATTTGTAAATCTACTGTTTTGTCTCTACTGACCAAGGTCATTATTTGTGACTAAGGAAAATTAAATTTTATTGGTTCCAGAGAGGATATTTGTCCTCTGCATTAGCCCCATCCCAACTCTTTACATGTGGTGGAAGCCACAGTGTCAAGTCCAGGGACCAACACTGATGCCACAGCCTAACAACAGATGTATTAATCTAATATGCATGAAACCAAAGCAGGAGAAAGTGCAACTGACACACGAAAAATCCCCCCGTCAGCATTAGCGAGAATTTAACCCAGACAATTTCTTGCTGTGTTTGGACAAAACACCATCTTTTCATTAAACTGGACAAAGGCTGAATCACTATTCTGTCAAATGACTGCAGACAGTGCCACATATGATTTCTGCAAATGCAAATACAAGCCACTACTACAGTAGGTGAAACCATCGGCTCAAATCAAATGTAACATATCACTTCCTCGCTTACCCTGGCAGTTCATGCCTGTTGGCTGATAGCCCGGCTTGCAGACGCAGTCACTCAGGGACGTGCTGCCAGGCTGAGAGGTGTGCTGAAGGTCTGGGCATGACAGGCAGGTGCTCAGACCTCCAGGTGTTCCCTCTGGTTTATAGGTGCCAGGTGGACATGCTGTTAGGACAAGAGGAGAGGACATAGTTAAAACCAATCCCAAAACTGCTCAGTAGAAATGTATGTAATGTTACACACAAGAAAAAGACAAAAAAGACAGCTAGAGAAACATATTGGATGATGGACAATTAACTTAAACTGTTGTTAAAAGAACAAAATGACTCACTATTGCAACTAAAAAAGTTTCGTGACTGAAACTGATAAATAGTTTTAGAGATTTATGAGGAGTCTTTGATCATAATCATGTCTGCACATGTAATGTGGCAAAAAAAGACAAAATGATCTCACTGGCTAGGTAAAAAAGTTCAGTTCAGCAACTATTCCAAGCAAGAAAAGCTGTTCTGTGGCACCAAACACCACAGACAAATTTCATTACAAAGAAATGCAACAATCAAAAAAAAGGTTTATGAGCATTTAAAACCAGTTATAGTTTGCATGTAAGCGTACATGGGATACATTTTTATCAAATGCATGTGCACACACTCACAGCCATACACAGACATATTACAGTGTGTTTCCTATTTGCATCACCTGACCAGAGGGCATATCAAGATGAAGAAGTAGAGTCATATGAAGGTCCTACAAAATTCTTTCATTCACCATTGATCAACTTCTAAAATACCATCTCAGTGCATCACATATGTTGCAGAGGATGTAAAAATGTTTGACTGAATCAAACACACAGGTCTTATCGAGGTTTAAAGTTTACTTTCACATGGGACCGGTCATAAATTACAAATTACCTGATTAAAAGTGTGATCAGTGAAGTAATCCTATTCACTGATATCAGTGATCTCATAAGACTCAGATGTTTAATTTAGCTCCAAATATCAGATTATGATCATCTGAATTATGTTATTATTAGGGACAACAGTCCTTATCAGCTATTGTATGGGTAGTCCCACACAAGCAATTTGCAGTGCTGATAATTTCCATAATTCACAGTGATTACTGGTGTACTAACAAAGGTAAAATGTTAATCAGTTGTGACCCAAACGGTTTTTGTTCCTTAAACAGCACAATCATTACATCTTTGATGACTGCAGTTGTTACCTACATGTATACACTCCTTAAACAGCACAAACATAACCATTACATCTTTGACGACTGCAGTTGTTACCTACATGTATACATGATTCACACCAGCTGTTTTACTACCACAATCTTAGTCACATTTTTTAAGAAAACTCTTAGGATTTACTACAGAATTGCTTAGTTAACTAATGTGTGTAAAAGGGTTTCGAGTATCTGTGGTCTCTCAATGTGTTGCGTTAAAACACAACAGCTGAGAACAGTCAAGCATGGAGTAATCAATTAGCGCTATCTTTTACATAATCTGACTAGTTTCTGCAGGGTCTTTACATGACGTAGGTTTACTGCATGTGTTTGACCTCATTCAAATGAGTGTTGTCACCAAGCTGATGCCTGGTTTACAGAGGCTGTAGTGCCATACACATTAATGTTAAACCACAAAATCATACACAATTACATCACATACTGTATGTACCAAATAAAGTTAATTTGTTAACAGATAACAGGTGGCGTTTCTTTCCTCTGTGCTGCTGTTGCTTATGTCATAGCCTGCTCAAGCAAATCCAGATGTTTTTTTTTTTTGCATTGACTGGAAAAACAAACCCATACAAATACTGAATTCAGCAGATTCAATCAAAACTACAAAAAAAAGAAACTCTGGGGCAGCTTCTTTAATTTGTTGATGTTGAAAGTCATCTCTTGATCCACATGCACACACGATTGAAATAAAAAATATGGAGGAAAAACACTTGTAATAAACTGAAAAATTTAACAAGCATGTTTAATCATAAGCTGCACTGTAGGTGTGACAGAGAATATTCTTTACAACGCATTTACTCATGGTTAAGCCAGAGCCCAGGAGTGAGTTTCCACTGCTGAGCTGATGCCAACCTGGCCTCTGACCACACTCACTCTCCTTCTCTCCCTCCCCTTCAGCTGCAGCAGGTCTTCCAAGAAATGTTAACCAACTGTTAAGCCAGCACTGGCTGCTGGCACTGAAACACACCCACTGTCCCACATCAGATACATACACCGCGCACACACAGAAATCCACAGGTATACCTGTTCTGGCGGAGTGTATCCTGTGCCTTTTGAAATCAGAGGAGGTATCGTATTCCACAGGCTTTTAAAGTTGCAGTAATTAAACCTCTACTCAAAAAGCCTACTCTTGACCCAGGTGTCCTAGCTAATTATAGACCAATATCCAATCTCCCATTTATTTCCAAAATCCTTGAAAAAGCTGTTGCAAAGCAGTTATATTGTACGGTCTTCTACTGCCATTGGAGTCATATGCAGTGTTCATTGTTTACTTCGATGCAGTATACAGAAACCGCATTGGTGGTGGTCACCAATGATCTTCTCCTAGCCTCAGACAAAGGACTTGTCTCCATACTTGTCCTCTTAGATCTCAGTGCTGCTTTTGACACCA
>NW_018128213.1:157604-196017 GCF_001952655.1 Monopterus albus
ATGACTTTTGTTGTGATTTGGCGCTATACAAATAAAATTTGATTTGATTTGATTTGATCGTACATAAGATGGAATGACAACTATAAGTGTCCCCTCTGTTCAAGTCTTCAGATGTCTGTTTAACATTTACAAGAAACTTACTTGTTTTTAATGTGATTAATAATCCAGCCAAAGCACAGTAAAAATAATGAATAAAAAACAAAAACAAAAGAATTTCACTTCCTGGCTGGTAAAATGTGCTGCCAGGTGGAAGTGTACACAGACAAATCCATGGTCATTCACACATACAAATACATACAGAGAGTGGAAAGAAATCAAAGGATGGAGGGAGGGATGAACAGGAAGGTATAAATGATTAAAGAACAAGCAACCTTGGATCTAAAATAAAACAGAAAAGATGGAAAACCAACATGGAAAAAACTGTGAATTTCCTTTACTGCTCCATTACTTCAGCCAGAAAACAGACCCCATACTGTAACTAATGGTGTTTGAGCCCTGCACTCGTCTGAGTGACACAGCAGCCAAGAGTCTCCTTTTGGGTACAACTACTTATTGTCTATGGCTGCAGAGTGCACTACTGCACTGTGCCCTTCATTTAGAGAGGAAGTGGACCGTCAGTGGCCTGATGACTATAAAACAGAAAGAGTCTGCTGTGTCTGGCCTGGCTGTAACCATATACAGAGGCAGCAGCTGGTCAAAGAGAACTACTGTGCGCGGTAATGATCTTAGGAAACAGCATCTCATGATCAGAAAATATTTACTTAGCGTCGCCACAATATTTGAGCAATCCTAAAAAGTAATAATGAAGTTAAATGACATGTCATGACATCACCAGCTCTCATACTTTCCAAATTTATTGCATCCTCTTCAAAGAGTTTTTAAATTTTAAATCTGCTCCACCAGAGAGAAATATTACTTCAATAAAAGAAGTCGTGAGGAGGGGATACAATAAATGGATGACTGATTTTCCAACGAGGCCTGTCTCCTTCTTCAGTCCTGCAAATCTGCAACAAACTTAACTTCTGCTCTGCCACTATTTCATGAACAAGTCTGGTGATATTCTGTATTTTATTGTCAACAAATCCCATAAAAAGAACTGATTTGTGAATCCACTGTCTATGTAAAGTGTGATGTACAGTATGTCTTATTTCTCTGAGCCATGAACTGTAGTTTATTAACTCCTGTTTAAGTACTGCATCATCTGCATCTTTTTTAAAAATGTTATTATATTCAGTACATTTTCAATCTGTTTTTACAGTAGAAACCAGAAGGTTTGGGGATGAGGGCCTTGAACATGGTAGACAAATTGGAGTATTTAGGGACACATTGTTGGGGTTGGTGTTTTTATGGAATATGGCAGCATTGCCCTTTAACAGCGAGTAAAAGTTCATCAATTTAGAACGGCTAAATTAACAAATCAAAATCGATACACAAGAACCAAAGATACCATCTTTTCTTCCCATACATTCTTCCTAGCGCTTACATACATTATCCACAAAGTAATTAAACTATCCGTGCATTATGCTAGGAATGGTTTCTGCATCCTCCAGCTGCAAGCTGTGTGATTTTTACATATGCAGTTGTAATCCAACACCTGTAAACAGTGATATGTAGAATCAGATGTAAAACAGACTCACAGTTAAATATTAGTAATAGCTTAGACAGGTAACTGTCAGGCACTGTGAGTCTGTTTTACATTTGAAAAAGATGGTAACACTGTAGGAAAAATTAAGGATAGTTAAATAGGAAGTTAAAAGAAGAGATAATTATAAAAACAGGGCAAAGGCCAGTGGATCTGTTGAACGTCTTTCTACTAATATGAAGCAATTAATTAAAACTGGCAGACAAGCCTGGCCCTGGAGCCAAAGTTACTATCATATAAGAAACTCTCATGACTCTGGGGGACTCTGTGTTTGATTAGCAAGGCCTAAAAACAGACTGGGAAGGAAACAATGAAGGGGGATCCAGAAGGAGAGCGAGAACATCTGCCTCCATAGCCACAATGACAGAGAGAGAGAGGTTTTCTCTTACGGGGCCAGCTTATTCAAACAAAAGCCATAAACACATGCTTGCAAACACACGCCAATGCACACAGAACTCATACACAGTGCTTCCCACGTTATTTTGAACATAAAGCATTTATGTGAAGCGGCGAACGACATAAAGAAAGTGATATTTTCACTCCAACCCAGCTAGAATAACCTTGCAATCAGTGTCTGAAAAGATGTTTGGTCCCTCCCATACAGTAAAAACGTGTCCGTACTGTAGCACAGAGTAATGAAATAAAAAGCAGGTCAATGCAAATATATATGAATAAACAACTCTCTTTTTTACAATGCCATTTAGAATCAACACTGAAACTCAGGAATACAAAATACGACATTTTCAAACAATTCCCAGACCTATTCACAAGCTTGGAATGAACTAGGCAGATTTACGCACAAGCGGAACTGGAAAGGTCCCTTCAAGGCAATGGAAGGGAGTCACCCAGTTAAATGAACAGACAAATATCTGCTTTGGATTTGCTATTATTTTATGAAATATATCTGTCTAAAGTTACAAAAGTGAAAAATAACTTACAGTAACCAGCCTAAGAATATGATCAGGACTTTGATGTTCATTAGTGATACTTTACAATATTCAATACAAAATGAACAAAGTCATATTTTATCAGTACTTACTAAAGTGTTGAGGTTTGACACAGAGTCCTAGTTAGATGCAGAATTTGGCCCTTGTGTCTATTTATATGTGATTCAGTCAATTTACAATAGAGACAGAAAAATACATTAACATCAGCAACACAACTGTCTTTATCCAACATATATTGTTCCAAGATAAACAACTGGCAACATATAGGGAACACAACTGTCATTGCCACAGTGAATAACATTATGAGCATTAAGTGCAAAGCAGACAATAAAAGTAACAAATATTCGTGTGACCTTGCAATGTTCCTGATGGCGTGATCTGATTCTGTTTGTCTGCTCTCTTCAAAGCTAAACAACCGAGCCAAGGAGGTCCAGCAATGTTACAAAAAGGCTGCTAAATCTGGACAGCAGCATGGCCACTTGTGGTTGAAGGCCGCCTCACACAAGAAATGTTAGGTAAAACTTAAATTACAGGGTTTTTCACTAAGAAAACAATTTTCACATGCAAGGAAACCTTCCACTCTTAACTGAGACTTCCAATGTGCAGCTGAGGTGCATAAACAGACAGTGGAAATTAACAATTAAAATGTATGTAGCCCACATTCACGCAAGGGGCTGACAGAGACATGGACAACCTGGTGCTCAGTTTGAATGTTTCATCTGAGGTCTATACACATTTATTCTGAGCCAGCAGACTATATGCATTTCATACTAATTTTCTAGATGGCGGGGCATGGAAAGGACACATACAGTATGCGCAACCAAGTTCACACTTCAATCCATTAAGTGTCAGAAGGCCAATAACCACACCTCTACATCCAGCTAGTTAAACTTTTGGTTGCCTCAGTGACAAGCCGCCATGACAAGAGAGTGCTCCAACTGCAAATGTGAAGATGAGTCTCTGAGATCCTGCTGTACAGTAAGAACAAAATAAACGGTCAGTAGGAAAATTCCTCCTTACCGAAGTGTCCCTGAGCATTACACTGGAGCCCTACTATTTTTTCTAATGAACCAGGAAGCTTTCAGCAGCAGGTTTCAGACTTAAAATCAGTTTTCATTCCACTTCGCCCTAATAGCCTTAAAGACACGCAATGACACTGTGTCTGCAACAATAAGGATCACAGGAATTTTCCAGTCTCAGTACAGTACATGGATCACCTAAAGCAGAAGAAGTTTGGGAATCCCATCTTCATGGAATGTCAGCAGGCCCTAAATCACATCACCAGAGTCTCACTGAATTCTGATATGCTCTCCAGCTGGACTGCAGAGCAAAAATGGGAGATGGGAGTGAGATATGGCTGCTGTACAGCTGTCCACCTACAAAGCCTCCCATTAAGGGGAAAGAGACCCCGCATGAAACTCCTGCACTGTGATGCAAGGCAGTCTTTGGGGAGGAAACCGTAAAGGAGAATGACTTCACCGCAATTGCTAGATATCTCTTGCAGCTTCCCAAGAACATTCTGCTTGATTATAATAGGCTCAAAGGGAAGGAAGAGCAGTAAAGAGACTTGGTGAAAAAATTCAAAAAACAATGAGGGTAACTGAAGGAGACAAGTAAGATTCAAAGTAAAGCAAAACCTTGTAAAAGACACTAAAGATGTTAAAGGAGAAACTCATTCCACCTTAAATCTCCAGCGGATATGCTGTCAGTTTAAATTATGTGCTAGAGAGAAATGGAAACAAAAAAATTAAAATATTTGAAGAACAATGCCATCATTTTCAGCTAAGGCACGACTCAATTAATACCTTTTGCAGGAAGGTACACAGTACCTTTAGAGGTTAGTGTACTATTCCATTAATCAACTGGTCAATTGACAAATATATCAATAATTTTGAGAAGCAGTTTATTAAGCAAAAAGAAAAGAAAATCCCTTGATTTCTGCGTCTCTAATATGAGGACTTGCTGTTTTTCTCTGTTTTATGCCGCAGTGATTTGAATATCTTTGGGCTGCTGCTCACACAAAACTAGCAATTCACAGATGTTATGTTTTGAGCTTTGGGAAAAGGCATTTTTCCTGTGCTCTCACAGTAAATTACAAAAACAACAGATTAACTGATGATAAAATAGTAAACCTTGGCTGACAAAAACAGCCTGGAATGCATGGCTCTCAGTATATCTGTACTCAGAGTATACGTTTGTATCTCCACCATGCCCCTTGTCGTTCGTGTTTCCGCTTAACACCTCTCTGTAAATGGATAATTTATGTACAGCTGGTGCACTTGTTGACACATTACAGTAGCTGGAGCAAGGTCTGGAAAAGATGAAGAGAAGAAGGTAGCAGGGAGGAATAGGCATTAAAAAGGAATTGACAGCGAAAAGAAAGATGGAGAGACAGATGGACAGAGAAGGGGTGTTAAAGACAGTGAGGTTCTGCTTTGCACCACTGGCTGTTTCACATTTCCTTGTTTTTCATGCTCTCCTGCAGAGGAAGGTCCCATTAGAGCCAGTTTATAGCCTCTCTACCTCCTTGATCCTTCATCTCTGTCTCTTTTTTACACACATGAGCAGTGGCCTTGGCTTATAATGTGTCATGTCTTCCTTACAGCATACCTGACCTACAAACAGCAGCAGAAATCATCAATTAAGGCATTTACAGACCTATTTGTGTCATTTAATGAGGCTAAAAGAGAGTGCACAGGGACAGAAGCTCTATTTTAAGACTAATGTCTAACGCAAAGACTTCAAACAACAACTGCCATAAAAGACTACCCCAAAACACCTGAAGGCAGCTCATATAAATCACTGGGACCTTTTAAAACCAACACAAAGCTCATTTTAAAGGTATTTTTGGTGAACTGCCAGTCAGTTGCTCTTCCTTCAGTTGTTTTATTTTAAGAGATACTGTGTATGCCAATTTCATTCCACTGTCATTGCATTTTGCTGTTTTATGATGCTTAACATTGTATCAAAATATTACATTGGAGGTTATAAACCACTTGGCAGTTATGTTCCATATAAAAAATCTTTATGACTGAGCTTATTAGTGGGAGTACTTCCCCCTCCTCTCCGTCTGGCACAAAGCCAGTCTGATCTTTGCCCAGTCACTGAAAGCTCTTGATCCATGAACCACAAAGACACATGACTCTATGGTAAAGAATCACTCTCTCTTTTCACTGTCTGCTCACCAAAGGGAAAAGAACGCAAACCTAAACTTTCATCCAATCATTTTAAGCAATTAATGGGGGTCGGTGGTACTTGATTCCCGAAGATCCCTCCTCCAGTTGTCCCCAAGAAGTCCAAGGTATTTGCCCTTGGTCATAACTAGACAAAAACTGAGCCAGAAGGCATGTTGAGCAACTGACGCTTTTATTCCCTACAAAAACATTGAGAAACAAGGACTTGGACAGACACAGTGTACAGAAGCAGACCGTCTGCTGTAGCTAGTGATGCTGTGGGGAATTATACACTTAGAAGAAATACAGAAACTCTATTAGAACATTTATGTAACTTGTTGGAGGAGATGGCTAAATTCACTCCTTTGGCAGAAATATATTTAAATTTGAAAACATTTCAGTACAAATTGTGACTGAGCAAACATAAGACCAGGGACAAGTATTAACAGTGTCAACAGAGACATCCATCTGCTGCCAGCGGCACTAGTGGATGTCACTTAACTGGCCTGTCAGTCTGTTCATGCTGGTCCAGAGTAAGCTAAGTTAACTCAATTTAGTAAACCGCGACTCTCCTCTAGTGCCATCGTTGGGTAACATTTTTAGTCGTGCAAGTAGTACTACATATGGCAATTATATTTATTTATTCCCAAATGAGATTTATTTTTAAATACTGCATGAACTTAATGTTTTTATGCTCCAAGCTACTGGAATAACATCCATGCTCTCATTTCTTTGAAAATCAGCCTCAAATATTGTGGTTGCCTTTTAATTCAGTGTATCACTGAACATCCTTTTAACTAAATTATTCATATGGAGGCATCCTTGTCTTTTCTTTGTGTGCCTGGGTAATAAGCCTTCATTGATTTTAGTGACATAATGGCCTTTCTTCCTGCAGCACCCCCTCACCCTATAAAGCATTTTTATTATTTTTATTCCATACACATTGTAATAACCTATATGAAATGATCTGCCAGTAAAGCCTGGTGATCATGTAGGTATCAACTTAATCCTTTCAGTCAACAAAGGAGATTAACATTGTTTTGTTCAGTTTAATGCTGCTGTCAGAATGGTTTGCCTTTCCTCTTAGTAGATCTAAACAGGGTCTGAGTGTTTAACAGTATAGTTAAAGTTTAAATACACTGTTTAAACACATCAAACATACCAGATTACACAGTTCAAAGATTTAGAGGCTCACTAGTGACAGTGTAGTGTGTGCTGCCTCAGGTGAAACAAACAGGTGCTGCACTGTTGCCTCCTCAGACAAGCGTCTGGAATGTGTCAAATTCTTGAATGCAGTATATTTTAATAGCTCTGAGGTGTGTGCATGCAAAGCATGTCAAAAACATGTATGTGCTGATCCCTGCGTAGTAAATTCTTGTGTGTAAACAAGTGCGACTGTACGGAGCAAGATGAGCTGCTGACTGTTGATGGTGATAACCAGTGTGGTATCAATCTCAGCCACATTCCTCAGGGTTCATAAAAAAGTATCTTTTTATTTTTATTTTGACTGTTCTACATTAAGCTGGGGGGTGATGTCAAAAAGACCTGATAGAAAGAAGAAAAATGATTACAACATTCCTCCCACTGCAACACTATCTGTAGTCCTCCGTCACATTTACCAAAATCCACCTCGCCTGTTACTTGGACTCCTCTGTTCTAGTTATGCCAACCTCAAGGTTTCTCCTCCCAGAATCTCTCAGTCATTCACGTCAAGAACACAAATATTTACAAAGCAGACACAGTCAATGCCTCTTGTCTCCAGTCCATGCACAAAGAAGTGGCTATGTTACGTTCAGGGTCAAGTCGAGCCCCACTGCTGCCACGAGTCTCCTCTTGGGATCAAGAGCCTTGTATGAATGTAATATTGTAAACATTGTGCAATGGTTCCAGTATCAGATCTGAGCAAACATTCTGTTACTCTGGCAGCATCCCCAGTCAGCAGTTCACATCCTGACAATAATCTTAAAAAGGGTAAGTCATCTAAATCCATTTCTTCGCATCCCAGTCTGTACCGTCCATCAATACACAAAATACTGTGAATATTTTAGTGGGATATAATCAACTCAGATACAAAAACAGTAATAAACAAAGCAGTAGGACTATTTTGCTGAATAAAATGTTGTCCAACATCCTGATATGCACAGAGTTGCAATTTATTATCTTATGAGATTATCTCTCAGATTGGGGTGGCTGTGGCTCAGTAGGGACGGTGCTGCCATCTGTGTGTGTGTGTGTGTGTGTGTGTGTGCGTGCACGTGTGAGTTGGTGCCGCAGATGGCTTGCCTCGATTCTTACCAGAGAAAAATTCCTTGTGTGTGTAACATACTTGACCAATAAAAGTGATCATCATTATCATTTGATGGTTTGTTGCCATGGGTATGTATTCAGCTGCTTATAATTATTAAAATGATTCATTCTATCTTCACTTTAGAGAGATAATCAGATTAATAACCAATAACCAATTTTTTGGCAAACTGTTAAGGATGTTTCCTTCTCTTGCCCAGTGTCCCGTGACCCATTAAAGGATATATATAGATATAGCAGGATAGCTAATGAATGGATGTTATGTGACAGCCCTCGTTTCCTTAATATTTTCTCCAAATCTTTACACCTTCCTTTATCTATATTTCTTCCTTTTTTCCTTCATGCTTTCATGCTGCCTTCTGCTCTCCCTCTCTCACTACCGCATTCATCCCCAGCAAAGCCATCCTGAGCAAAACAACGTCTGAGCTGATACCACCTTAACACAGTCCAGAGCTCCTGTCATTCTCTCAGGCTATAGAAGAAGCTGATAAGCAAGAATGTGACAGGAAAACATGTTACCCTCTTGCACCCCCACTTCTCTCAGCCTCTCACTCCCTTCACGCACTTCTCCATTGCTCTGGTGATCCTCCATGACACAGATATTGACAGCTTGAGATTTGAAGAAAGACAATGTCCTGTTTGGCCTGTCAAAGTAAAGCAAACTGCGCTTCGACCGGGTTCATCATCTGTTCGTATCTGCCAGGATTCCAGCCATGTTTTCTGGAAGAGGCTGTTTCACTTGGCTGTCGACAGATTCATAAACAACACTGCTGTACACTGTGGAGATTCAGATAGTTTCCAACAGAGCCCTTAAGCCAGAGATAACAATAACCCACTGACAGGCTAAGGTTTGGCCACACTATTTTCAGATGTCTCAAAGATTGTTAAATGTGAAAAAACAAAGTCCAAAAAGCATAAAACCTCTCCAAATGTTCAGTCTAGACATTGGCTCAGTGTCTAGACTGAACAGCCACACACGCATCATCGGGCTTATGCAAACCAGAACAACTAACTCTGGCAATGTATGGCTGTGTCTGTCTACCACTCAAGATCCCTGGCATCAATGAATCGCATGGTGTAACCATAAACACCTACAGTTCTGCCAAACCCACTGAGGTTAAAGCAACAGAAAAAAAGAGATGCTTGATTTTTGTTGTGTTTACACGTAAGATTCTTGGTTACGTACTCCTCTCACCACAAATCTAATTTGTTTTGGAGACACTGCTACTTCAAAGGAGCCTTATAATATATATCAGAGCAAAATCTTCAATAAACATAGTGAAACATATGAGGGTATTTCACACCACGTAACTAAAACAGAACTGAGATGAACAGGGCTAATGGTGCCTCAGCTTGCCACTGTACCTACCACAGCAACTGCAGTGACACATATTCTTTCTAGTGCCTTGACGGTGTGGGTACGTGTTTGGTCTATATCATGAGAATGACGACTTATAGATAGTGAAAAGTCCACAACAAAACAGCCCACTACTCTCCCATGACACTTCCCTTATGTGTGCGAGAAAGAGACAGGCAGAGGAAGCACTCCTCGGCTGCGGCGCCTCGCTGTGCCCTTCCTTTTTTGCGCCAGCTGAGACAGCTGTGCTGTCTGCTGTCTGCTATTAATTAAACCAATAAAACTGATTAATTAAGCATAATGGGGCTCAGGTCTTGACAACATCTGATAAGAATTAAGGGGGCATGCATTTTGGCACGATGACCCCGATGCCCTTTACTCTGGCTCTTGCTTTGCAAATCCTCTCGTTCCTGTTGCTCTCTTTTTTCTCTCTTACTTTTAAACACTGATCTGAATTATTTAAACTTATCTGTCACTCACATGTCCTTCTTTCTTCCTAATCCTATCTAATTCTGGATTGAAAACATGTGGACACAAAGAGGAAAGGCCTACAGGCCAAACACAACCAGGACTGTGTCCCCTTGTTTTCATTTATTAGAGTTCATACGTATCCTGATTTGAACTGCCGTTGTTTCTTTTAAACCGCAAACTCAGCACTGGTTTTTCTGTTTATTCCCTTCAATCCCTCCCACCTGCCTCCCCACGGGTGAGTTGTCTAAACAACTGAGGTCTCGCACAGCAGTTTCTGAAACACAGACACACACACCAGCCAGTGCATCTGTTAGTTGTTCTGCTCTCCAACAATCACACAGACTGCAATGTTCCTCTGTGATTACAGTGTTGCATATTCAATCAAAATAATGTATCAACCCTTAACCTTAAATGACGGAGACCACCTGCATCAAACTGCAACACTGTGCTGTGTGACCTGGAGATTTAACAGACCAAAGGATGGACATTTAACTATAAAACTCATCTGTCATTACATGGGTTGCTGCACTGCCACAAAGATCATCTATCATTTCTGCGGTGGGTGCTTTCAAAAGGATTAAAGGCTTTGAGAGTTTCTCCACATAAAGAAGAGCCACTGCCTCACCACTTCTGCTCAACAGAGACATATCCAGCATCTCTGTCTGGAGATGATTAACAATAAATGTCTTCTCATCTGATTTACACAGACTGTTTGTATTGTATAATTTCCGACTGTAGGCGTCATCTCACAAACTAATGGTGTGGAAGTAAGAGAGAATTGTTTAACTTAACTTAACTTCTGATTGAAATTGTAAGGCTCCAGTGTTTGCATTTAACACATTATGGAGTTATATGACTACCTACAATCATATTTATAGACTCTACGGAGATTATGAGGAGATTGTGAGATAAGAAACATGAGAGGAAAAGTAAATGTGTTTAAAAGATAGAAAAGACAAAGAGACAAAACAGTCCTACAGCCTACATTTTCACTCTTTATCATTCATTCCTGTACTTCAGATGGTTTATGGTTGATTTTCTTGACAATTAAAAGTATAGTCTTGGACTTGTGCTATTATTGTAATTTCTTCTTGAACTGATATTTTATGGATCCATATAATCTTCCAAACCAAGGGAATAATCCCACATGCCACATTATTATGCATGCACATGCATCTAAGAGTAAGTTTTTATTTCATTCCTTGTGGGGACTTTATATTGACTTATTCATTTCCTGGAGACTTACCCTAACCTTAACCATAACTGCTACTTGCCTAACCCTAACCCTTCACCTAATCTTAAACCAAGTCATCACTCTAAAATACACTGATTTAGATGGTTGCGACTGGAGCCCTGAACAATGAAGAGTTGCCAGACTTAGCGGTCAAAAATGGCAGCGGGTCACATGACTCATGTAGCTTCAAATAATTCTGAACTATTCAACGTTCCTGTGATTCACCATTACTGTAAAGAGCGATCCTTATAGAGTCTGTCTCCTTCTTAATCCACTCTAGGCCAAGTCCCCAGGATGTGAGTGTGCTGTTTTCGGTGCCCACGGTGTGAGTAATACCAGCGACACACACACACATAACTCTGGCAATAGATCAAACCAATTTTTTGTTCCGCAAATGAATATGTAAGAACCAATTGAGAGATAAAGTAATAAAACAAAAATGGCAGTTTTTAAAATGACAGCAGCATTACTGTTGCATGTAGAAAAGAAAGAAATTAATGTGTGAAATGTAATTTAAAGGAGGAAATTCTCGGCGGGGAGCAGTATGTGGTGTATTCAGCTGGGAGATAGAGTCAGAGGTGAGGGAAGGACATCAAGGTTTTGAACACACGCACACACAAACATGTCACTGTCTCATTCCTCCACCCCTACGGCTCATTATTGGGCTTGCTGATAGTGATCTGCCCTCTGCACAGCTTAGACACAGTTACAGGACAGGATGCTTATTTAAATTTCACCCATAGTAAACTTAGCAGCAATCTGAGACCAAGTGGTTCTGATTTGGAGTAAGTGCTGACAGGTAAAGGTAACAAGGACAAGAGGAAAAGAAACGTTAAGAAACTCCATATGTCTGTTCCTAAGGCATGAACATGTTTTGTTGCAGCAATGTCTGGAAAAGAACCATGTTGGTTAGCAAAGCTAAACATGATACAAGCACATCCTTTCACTGGGATTGTGGTCTGCTTCTTCAAATGATTCTGGAGTTTTTTCAGATTCCGACTGCCGCTGCTCAAACTAGGAGCCTTTTCAAGTGTAATTAGTAAGACAGTAAGATCCAGTGTCTTAAATTACCCAAGGTAGAACCACACTAAATTCACACAGAGAAAAAAATACGCATATATGCAGGTCTAACTGTTTAAGCATTAACTGTAGCTACTCAGGTTACGAATACTTTGTGTTGATGTATCAGTGATTCTAGACACCTGACTGGATAGATGAACAATTGAATACTTTGTGTTAATGTATCAATGATTGTAGACACCTGACTGGATAGATGAACAATTCACAAAGCAAAGCAAACACATGGAGTTTTACATAACTTAAGTAATGGCTGAATGAGAGACAGGTTGGTAAGGAGAGGACTTCTGAAAACAATTAAAGGAGGATAATTAGGTGTATGAGCTAGAGACAGGTGAGGCAGGTGTAGTCCATCTTTCTTACCTGTGCATTCGTGCTGCAGACCCTTGCCGTAATACCCCTTCTCACAGATGCAGTCATACTGCCCAGTGTGTGTGCCACACTTACAGCTTGCCATCAAGTCGCAGCAATCCTTGCCTGTATCACACAGAGAGGAGCAGCGCGACCGATCCTCATGGATGTAGCTGCCGGTAGGGAGGTCTGAGCATAGGAAACAAACACAAAGAAGCACAGGTTGCAGCAGGATCTGATTGCAGGGCCTGTCAGATAATTTAGCTAAGGTCAGACAGATCTGGCAGAGCAGACAATCAAATGTATTGAAAGTGGGGGATTCTAGCACAACTTAACACACAACTATTTGCTTTCAAGGTGCATGAAAAAAAGAAAGATGTCTTAAAGAGTCAAGACTACAGCAACACTTGTAGTATTAAGAACTGCTGAAATACATCTGCTCCCAGTTGCCAGGCCAGCGCCTTGCATGGCAGCTCTGTGTGTGTGTTCTGGTGTAATTTCTGTGATTTGATCTCAGGCCAGCAAGACTGGCCCAACATGTGGCTCCACATTTGAAATGTTTGAAAACCTGAGAGTGTGCTTGAGGCCGTTGTTGGCAGGGTCATTGGGCAGACTTCAAGACAGACCGTGAGAGACGGACCGGAGGCTGAGCTGATAGTGTGCAGTGTGTGTTGACTTTTATTCTCACAGCCTTATCCTTGCACTGCCTCACTGATCTCTACCACTGCACTTACTGTCTGGGATCTTAGAAACTGTGCATGAACATGCACATATGCTGGACAGTCTGCATGTGCTTGAGCATGATTTACAACTTTATACACACTCAATGCTAACTGTGAAATTTATGGAGATATCTGAGTTTAAAAACCATGACTTAATCCATTTTTTCACTAAACTGTGGGAAGTGTGGGAAAGGTCCTCTGCTTTGTCCAGTCTTTAAGGAAGTGTGGACAAATGGCTGTTGGCACTACATAACAGAAGAGACCAGGTGAAATGTCCACTGTTAGATTCCATTGAAAATATTATCTGCTCCCTTTTAAGTAAACATTAGATTTTAACAGGGTCAAAACCTTCATTTAAGAAATAATGTAAAAGATCAACAGGCAATGATGGAATACTGAGGCCTCAAAGAGACAAAAGAGGGGCCTTGGTAGTGTAAATGTTAATTTACCAAAACATAGGATTTGATTAATTCTCCCTTGTACTGCTGCCATGGGTATGTGAGAAAGGGTTGAGATGTCTTTTTGGCTGTGAATGAGATCACAGATGCTTCTTTGAAATGAGTTTGCATAATTTTCAGAAGTCTCTGATTATGTCTTTAAAACTTTGGATTCTCCAATGCAAAAAAAAAAAAATCCCAAAAGATCATCTGTTCATCTTACCTTCATGCAGTGCACGACGAGCCAAGGCCTCAAACTCGGCAAAGTTGTGCACCAGGTAGCAGTGCTGCTCCTTGGGATGCGATGCCATGTCATGGAGCTCCTTGATGTTACCCTGCCAGATGCCCAGAGTGAAGATTTCTACACCACGTTCCCTCAGAGCTGCTGCCACCGGCCGAGGGTCCCCACCATTAGAGTAGCCATCAGTAATCAGGAAAATGACCTTGGTGGCGTTATCACGGGAGTGACGCAGGATTTGCTGTTACAGAGCAGAAAATACAAACCCATTTACTTTCACATTTTATTCCATTTATCGTGGCTCCCTCCACTTCATGAAGAGCAGATAATGTCAACTCCCATGTTCCCTTATGGAATGAGCACTGGCAAAAAAAACAAAAACAAATGAAAAACTATAGAAAAAAATGTCATACATGAGTGCATATAGAGGGCAGAGATGTGCATCTGAAAAGAGGTAAACACTGATAGGCCTATGTATTCAAGTATGAGTGGATGTATACTGTATATGAACACGGGTACTCTACCTGCAGGTGAGGAGGGACGGTGGACATTTACCAGAGGGCTAAGCTGAAGCTCACACTTTAATGGGTATAACATTATGCTGAGCTTCTGCTTATGGCAAATATCATCAGCATATTGTGGCTCTCTCCGTCATGACCGTGGGGATGTCTGAACGAAGGCGTGAGAAATATTAACATAAAAGTGACCTACAGTAAGTCTGAATGAGAGGAAGCCTTTGCTTTAATACATGATACAGTCAGCAGTGTCACTTAAGAGCTCCTTTACTTTAGTTGTTTAGTAAATTACAATACTGGATTCTGTGAAAACAGCCTTTTTTGAATAAAAATAAAATTAGAAAAACTATTTTATAAATTCAGTCTTTCAACATTGATTCACACCACACTTACTTTATGTTGGTTATGAAGCCTCAACAACAAACCAAGTGTAAAAATGACCAAATGGTTTTAGAGGGCGTTATGTGCCAGATGTTTTCTTGGCCTGGAGCCTTGTTGTCACTGTGAAAAAGCCAGTCACTGTAACTGGCCAAGAAATAGTCCGGCACACTGTGTAACTCCTATAAAAACACAAATTGTCATTTTTATATTTTGTTTTTTGTTCAGATCAAACAAACGAGATATAAGATGTTAAGAAGTGAACTTCACATGTTCATACGTGGCTTTTGTTACCTAATGAAAGAGCTGACCTACAGTAGCTGCGTCCAGTCTTTATGCAAAACTAAAGTAATGCAATCATCCTGATACTCTATAGATTATAAAAGTTGACCATTCAAATACACACAACCCACGTATTGCTCTGCCTGCCAGCACGATACAGTACCAACATAGCTCTGACTTTAGTGACATGACTAAATTGAATAACAAAGAACGTCACACATAACCACTAAAAACAACCTTCGGTTCCTCAAAACCCTACATCAGCAAGACCAGCAACGAGGGGCAAGGCTAGTAGGAGGGACCAAAACAAAAAAGAAAAAGCTCTACAATTGTAATTATTTCTTCTACAGACTACGCAGCTGTTTGCCAGAGGTCTAAAACCACCATAGAACACTGGGCGATGCAGACCGGGCTCTTGCATTCGCCCCAGACACCAGCTACCGTTCCCAAACTAAGTTTAGCCATCGCTTACAATCTACCACATACAATTAGACAGGACATTAAAGTCAGAGAAACATATCTTTATTTTCTTAGACCGACCATCTGCTAGCACTGCTGTGAAGGCCAAGCTGAAAGTCAGTTAGGGGTATTTTAAATGAGGCTGAGGGGTTATATGGATGAAACCCACTGAACAATGGATGTAAAGAAAAAGGAGTTGGATCAATTGATGCAGAGAAGATAAAAGAAACTGAAAAAGGAGAACAAATCAAGGCTTATTGACCCAGTGAAAGTCAGAAAGGTTATCATATATTGTAAAAAATTAAAAAGGGAGGGAGGAGGGAAGCAAAGGATGTGTTAGAAGGTGGTGGATGATTTTTCAGCATTTTAAGTCCAAACAGGATGTAATAGTGACACATTACAGAGCATAAAATACAGAGTGAAAAGTGAGACGTGCAAGGGTGTGACCACCGAGGGAGGGAAACATAACAGGAGAGCAAGTTCTGGTCTTTATTGTCTAATTGGCTAAACTTCAAGCGGCCCTGGCAGTAATTACAGAGCCTGTGTACTAAGGGAGGAAAAGGAGGATGGAGAGAGACTAAAGGAGATGGAGAGCCTGGTTTCTCTGATCCTCAAAGCTCTATGCTGCTTGTTGCTCTGGTTCCCAGCTCAGAGAGGTTCACTATGCCCGCTCCCAGCTGTCAGTGCCCCCCTGTCAAGCTGCCATCCTCCCTGGTCCTCTTCAGCCAACTGTCAGCACAGTGACGCTGCTGACTAAGTGTTTAAAGTCTTTCCAAGCCAGAAGTCCAATGGCCATTACTGGATCAATGTATGCACATATGCTGGTATAATTAGATGTCTCCTATTTATGTGTAAATGTTGTGTGTTTCGAGTGTT
This sequence comes from Monopterus albus, assembly GCF_001952655.1. Classification (NCBI taxonomy): domain Eukaryota; kingdom Metazoa; phylum Chordata; class Actinopteri; order Synbranchiformes; family Synbranchidae; genus Monopterus; species Monopterus albus. Next base: position 174,068 of record NW_018128213.1, read on the forward strand.
TTAAGGGATCGGCTCAAAGTGCTGAAGGGCCACAGTGGTTTCTCTGTTAGCCATGGGTCTGGTGTTAGCGAATGTGGAGATCCCACCAAACGGAGCATACGCATGCATACCCACTAATAATACCCTCCCGAATAGCCTGCACATACTTTGGGTCAGAGTATTAACATAAAGGCGACCGCAGGGGCCAGTGTGTGGGAAGAGGCTGCTGTTTTAGAGGAACTCTCTGCATGCACCTTACAGTACACAGAGCAGCAAATAATGAAGGAGACATAACACACAGGCTGCTAAAGGTCACATCAGGTAAGTTAATATTTGTAGTTTATGCTCATAAAAACAGATTTTCTCTGGCCATTCCAGCACAAGAACAGAAGCAATTCTGTAAGAAAGGGATTTTAAAAACTGGTATTTAAGCTTCAGAGACACTATGAGAGAGAGAGCCAACATGCTGTAAAAGGTGTAGCAAATACAAGTCATTTATTCTCCTCGATCAATTTTTAAAATGCTAATCTCCCTTAAACCAAGTTAAAAACTACATTAAACACTGAGGTGAGAACATTTATTTGAGAAAATTGCTGAAACAGGTTGACGTTTTAATTGACTGAAAGCAAGTTTAAATTGGCTGGGCCTACTATTCATACCAGATGTTAGGCAGTGGACAGGAATTAATAGTATTACTTCTGTACATGTATCTAAGACACCTTGAACAGCTGCATGCAACATCTACTCCATTTCTTCATTTACACACTTGGCAGATTCTTCAATGCCGGCAAAGTTCCAAAAATAATAAGACAGATAAGACCATTTAAATGTGTCTGGTCTGGAGCTGATGATATGTATCAAAGCAGCAATGATAATGCATGGGCCAACAGGCCCGGATGGATTAGTGGTAAGAACAGCGAATCTATATCTGCTCTAAAATGCCTCCAACAAGAAGCAGGAGACAGAGGAAAGGTCAGACAAGCACTCCATATGTGGAGCTGGTGACCACTTTTTTAACAGAGTGGAATCACACACATATTGTACTCAGATTGATTTACCAAGTGCTCCACGTTCCAACCTTCACCCCTTGTCATGAGCTTTGCATAGTGATGGAAAGAATGAGCTCTCAAATACAGGCAGCCAAAATGAATTTCCTACATCAAATGGTACGGTATGGAGCTCAGACATCAGGAGGGAGCTCAGAGTGGAGCCACTGCTCCTTCAAGTTAAAAGGAGCATCTGATCCATCCACAGCGGATTTAAAAAAAAAAAAAAAAGCAACTCAAACTTCACCCATTGTGAAAGCACTTTCCCCATCAGCTGGAAGTGAGAGCACTTGTTTTGACAGACTATCTGCTCTTGGCTTCGGTGGAAGAATGACAACAAGTCTGTAGGGGCTCAGGAGAACAATATGTACACACATACAAACAATTACAGACACTAGACTCAACCTCGGTTTTACTGATCAATATCTCAGGGACACATACTCTGGATATTTGAGATGAACTAGGTCACTTGAAAAGATACATTGTTTCCTGGATGAATTAACAATACAATATGTCTCAATCTCTCAGGGCCACCAAAATGTTTGTTACTCACTTTTAACTGGAATTGCCACTGAAAAGGCACATTAATCATCTTCTTCTCACATATATATATATGTATATATATATAAGTATAAGTTCTAAATATATCCTGGGACAATGTCTGCAAAGCAAGTTTATAGGGCCTCTTATCCCAGAGAAATATTGCTGTGCATCTGCACTTTAAGAGAAGTGGATGTAAAAATGAATGCAATATTTTAAGACAGGATCTCTCATCAATCATTGTGCTAAAAGTATAGGTTCCCAAAACCACAGAGGAGACTGCACAGATAATTAACTTGTCCAGAGTATTGGCAAAATTGTGGAAAACACGAGAACCACTACAAGAAAAAGCTCCAAATTTGCAAATGGATGACTTTCTTATGACTAGATAATGATTTTAACGTCTTCACTACAGTCTTAACTACATTCAACTTGTGTAATGTGGATTTCCATGCAAGCCCAGACTAAAGCCAATTTGACTGAATAGTGAGATGGTATCTAAAATGCTGGAGAAGAGAGTACAGACAGTCAGTGAACAGGTCAGACACGGTGGGCTGAATAGCTGTATGTGTTAGCTTGATGGTTTCTGTCACGCCATTCATCAAACTCCACAACTCAACAGGAGCAACAAGAGAGGGAGAGACGCAGAGAGCAAGAGAGAAGCTAACTCCACAACATGATACCAGAGGGAGAGGCTATTTTGTCAGGCAAATGAGAACCCCCACCGCATCAGTCTCAGTGTTGTGTTGACAGAACAAAGCGTTTTTTAGGGACTAGTTGTGCTCCAATCGAACATGGCATTCTGGGTAATTGGAGCCTGGAAAGCTGGTTTGATTGAGTTGGGGAAAGAATAACAAGAGCAGTTGTGGTCTTGTTCCAGTTGGACGATGGCAGGGTCAAACTGGCCGCCTCCTGTCATGCACCCTGGGTTATTTACATTAATTCTAACGCGTTTCCTCTGTTTCGACATATGCTTGACATATTCAGTATTTAAATGTCAAGTGATGTTTATTTCAATGACTACAAATGCTAAAATATTGCATATCTGACCTCAACAGTTTTATTTTGTTGCACTGACATTTTGAAGGCTGTCTAGCCACACTAAATGTACAGTCACATGCTTTGCACAATAAAGCAGGTGACATTACTAAATTGATGTCATGGTTACTGGCCAGTTTCATTCACTGTACATGTATTTTGGACTTCCATTATGCTTTTTTCTCTGATGATTTTTACTGATGTGTGTAAGAAAATATTCACCCTCACATTTCCTTCACCAATCTATGGGGTCCACAAGTTATTTAAAGGCCTGTCCTTTTCTATACTAATAGTATTTTCAGCACTTCCCATACAGAGGTTAAACACTCTACTAGCAGCTAATGTCCATCAGCATGCCAGTCCTGGATTAGCTTATTCTCCTGTGCCATAGACCTCTGTTGTTGTTCAAAGACAATTAAAACTTAGCAGTGAAACACATCGCTGCTAGAATATAGCTGCTTTCATACTGAACTACGAGTAGGTGTTGAGCGATTTTTTGTCACTGAATTTTGGCCTATTAGTGTTGCTGTCAGAAGACAAACCACCTCTCTTATGACAGACTGATCTCTGTAAGACTGGCCAACATCAAAATACCACAATCTGATACTGACATGAAAATGTTCTACCACTAAACTGCATTGTGCGTGCGTTGGATATTATCTACATGTACGTTACGTAATAGATGTCGTGCTCATGAGACCATTACATCACTACTCAAGCACAGAGTGAGCCACAGAATCATTTCTAAGGCCAGGCTTTGATTTTGAAATAAACAAATGCTTTTCCTGACTCCAGACTGGCGTGTTGAAAGTGCTTATACACAGGAAATGATTTGGGAACCATTGCTGGCTTTAATGCATCCACGAAACTTTATCCCATCTAGGACAGACCTAGACCACAGTGCACAGACCGACACAGCATTTTTCTTTATTATGATAACTGTTGCTCTTCCTCATGTTCCTCTCTCTGTCCTCTTGTTCTCACTGCTCCTGAGGGCTTTATTTGTTGTGGCACCAGCTGTAGGTGGAGATTATCTTTAACAGAGCAAGCAACTGGAGAGATGTCAGATATGGAGAGGTTTCAGATTATTGATTCTCCTATTTGCACTCAGCCCTTGTTGGTAGGATAAGTTAAATTAGACCCTATAACATCAGGAGGAGGAAGAAGCTGGGAGGTCACTTGTGGAGCAGGGCACATTTTGGGAGGTTTTGCTCAGAGACTGAATGGACTCTATGGCCGTCATCACCATGGATTTCAACAAAAGCTCATAACCTCACCATAAATTAAAACAAATACAGAACATACTCCAATAATTCTCCAATAAACTCACTAAAATACCAAAACAAATGTGCTGTTGCTTGGAAACACTTGTGTTTAGTGCTTGGATACCCTGAATTGAAACTTCAAAGTACTACATTTGTATGCTTTTGTGTTCTTCACTGAAAATTGGTTTGGAAATCGATATCGTGTCTTGGGGAATAACTTTCTTGCCAACACACAGCATTTCAAACATGAACAGATTAAAGGTGAGGCGAGTGCATACTTTATCTCTAATAGTAAGTTTGAGGCTCTTGCTGAGGCTGCAAACACAACTAACGACTTCAGAAACACAGTGAAATCTTGCACAATAAGACCTGGAGAATGCTGCAAACAATAAATAAAATGGGATAAAGGATAATTTGAGGGTTTGCATATATGTACCAATTATTACTTAGACTCAGGTGGCTGTTTATTAGGTGCACGTATCTAAAATTAACACAGTCCAATTCAACAGTTCACCTCATGAAGGTGATAATGTTCAGTTTTTGTTGTATCAGAGAGGTGTTGATCTAACTGTATGACAAAATGAGAAATTCAACTACACTTGTCAAAAGCAGTGTATTCCTTTGTTGAAGATGCATGTTTGTGCCAACTATTCAGTATGAGAATGTTATCAGCTGATTTTAACTTATCAATACTGCAGCACAAAAACACCAAAGATTTTATTTTTGCCCTGACTAGTTTGTTTCAACTTTAAACTGTTGTCTGTGCTGCACTGCAACGGAGCCTTTGGTCTTATCACAAGTCCACGGTGGCATCCTCACATGACTTGTATTGTCCAACCAAAAAAAATCACTGCTGATTATTTTTCTGTTGATCAGCTAATTGATTAGTTGACTCGTCATTTCAGCTCTTTTTTTATGGTATCTGAAGTACTATGGGTGTGTCAGCTTTTCAGCCAACATAGCAAATCAGTACTTAAAATCCTCAAAATATTTTTTGAACATTCTACAATTCCATACCAATGAGCAAAATCCAATTTAAAGCTCCAGAGCAGCTACAGCACCACATGAACCTTGTTTAGTAAATTACTGTTTCCAATCATGGATGTGAAAGTGCTCAGAAAATCTATACTTCGAACAGCAACAACATTTTGAGTAACAGGGTACCTCTATCATGTCATCTTTCAAAGATCTATATAAGTATCAGCCTCAAAAATCCAGTATCAATATGTCTCTTTTCTGTACATGGAAAAAAGGCTCACTCAAAAACTGGTGGCCTAGTGGACACACTTATTCCAGAGAGATCAAGAAAGCACAGTTTTGTGATCATAGTTGAACACAGGCCGCAAAAGCTGCTGACAGTCAGCTCCTGTCCTTGCTGATGCCTCCCTGACCTTTAACCTTGCTGACAGAGCCTCCTTGCCACTCCTGTCTGAATCACACTTTACATTCTGTACGTCTCCACTGACCCCACCAACCCAACTTTCACACACACACACACACACACACACACACACACACACACACACACACACACACACACACACACCTCCATAAGCCTGGTGTCAGCAGCACCTGTCAATCGACGAGCAGTATTTTAAGTGAAAGGGAATCCATGTGACGGTATGTGTGGGTATATGTGTGAATGTGCACTCAGTGGAAAGAACAGTGTGCGAGACTGAGTGAGTGAGCATGATGTGTAAAGAAAAGTGTGTGTTCACAACCGTGTGTGTAGATGTGTGTACATCCAGACAATGCACAGAGTATGGTTTAAAAACCTAGATCTAGGATTTTTTACTGTATCTTTGGCAAGCATGTGCATAAACACCTGTAATTTATTTATACGTCAGTCTGATAAACTAGATCAGTGTCAGAGCCAGTATTTTTTCTAATTAAATAAATAATTATCAGCCAAATGTGATCAATGCACAATATATTATACCGTTATAAACATATGCATAGCTCTCAAACAAAAGAATTAAAATTTGAAAAGGTTTTTGTAAAATATGCCTGTATGATCTTCTCTAGTTATAATTAAGAAATGATGTGTAGTTGTGAAGTTATGTTAGTTTACACTTATAAGATTGATCTAAACAGTAACTCGAGACTTATAAAAAGAGAAAAAGAGACAAGGTCACTGATCTAGGATCAGTCCTAGGTATCAATTAAAGCCCAATTTCATGTATCAGAAGTAGTACCTAGAGAGATAAAGCAGGATTGATGCACAAATGCTCAGAAACTTGCTTGAGCACACACACACGCACACTTTCCCCGTTGTTTCCACTGGCCTAAGTCACCTCATTTTCATTCTCTAATTCTTTCTCCAACTGGAGTCACTGGTTTTAGCCACAGCAAGCCCCAGTTAATTGACCACAGCAGCTTTAGCCCAAAGCCAAGTGGGACATACTGCACAGCCTCAGCACAGACTGTCTACACTGCAAAGCGCTGGGTCACACCCTGGAGGCAAGAAAAAGAAGACGAAGCACAAAGAGAGCAAAGAAAGACGCAGACAGATGGATGATTACCTGGTGCTGAAAAACTAAGACAATGAAAAAACAGACTGATTCAAACATCAGTTGAAAAATCATCGACACACTCAGCAGCCAAATACTGTATGAGCAGGAATTACAACATTTCAGCAGTTTTGAATAACTGGACAAAGACTTCACTTTACCATTCCAAACACAAACTTTTCAAGCTGTCTACAATTTCTATAAACAGACAGCATACTGTAGATATACAGGAGCACACATGCACACTTTCCAGAAATGTCAGATTCACACCCCAGTCAAACACACCAATGGCTGCTAGCTCCTCCACTATGCATCAGTTTGTTGAAACAAAGGGTTATCAACACTTAACCTAGTTATTCAGGCCATCACCCAAAGACAGACAAACTGCTAAAAAGGAGGTGGGTGGCACTGAGTATTTGAACCTGTCTCCCTAACAGTTCAACGCTTTTTTTGGCAATGGGGTAGGGTGAAAACTAAGCTTAATTGGATTTGGACCGTCTCTGACAGGGTACTCCTGAAGATGGAAGTCCACTGATCCTCTAAAGAAAGAGCTAAAGACATTGAAGAAGCACCAAGGAGATCTGCTGAGGTCTAACATCACCAAGTCTGGGCTGCTGTAGTGATTTCAGACAGGACCAGCATGTAAACTTATTTAATAAATCACAACTCTGGCTCGAATTTGGTTCTAAGGAAGCCTGTAGGAACTATCCAATAAATGACGCCTCAGGGCTCAGTTGATCTATCTTAAATATAATTCTCTTTGCCATTTCCTTCTTTTCCTTTTAAGGGGCCCTTTTGACCCACTTTTTACAAAGTTTGATTTCTGTTTCTCACTGTTTTCCATCTGAGGTCAGTTTGCATGTTAAACTGAGAGTCTGTCTGTGAGATAATGGTAAATGAGGACGCCCCGGGGTCTTCTGGATGTTCAACGGTAGGAAAGTATTTCTGGAGAATATTCAATATCCATTTCAAAGAGAAGGGTAGGAGTAGGCAATTACTGTCTATGCAATCAGACACAGGACGACAGACTGCAGTTTAACCCTTGTAGAGGGCAGACGGTACACATTATGAATTCATGGAAACTTAGCTATGCAAATGTTTGGCTTTCATTGTAATTCTGTCAAAATAAACAGTTTAAATCAACAGACAGTTTAATCAGATTTTAATGACTCCTCTCAGGGCTAGAGTCGCCACTCAGCAGTAGTTCTGCAGGCAGGTTTTAAGCTTTTATCATGACTACATACACAGAGTGAAACTATTAGTAGATTCATAATGTTTCAAATTAGTGGACAACTATTTTACCCATTAATTGACTGTAAGTACAGTGAATAAGAAAATATGGTAAGTCTGTATGTGAAGTTATTGGGATGAAGGACATTTCATTATTCTGTATTCTCTAAATGATTAAGAAGAAAAATGGCAGAATAATCAATAATAAAAAAATATATAATTCTCACTGCAATATCTTAGAAAAAGCCAAAGAGTGGATAGAGTAAAAAGAAATGGGGGGTGAATTAAAGATGAAAGTCAACCTGATTTAACTCCGTGCCACCAAAACACATGAATGTGAAATGAAGAAGCTGGTTCTGGATCAAAACTTGTTCCATAAAAATGTCAAGAACGTGGTTGAAATATCATTTCAAAGCCCACATTTACTTTTCCTTCAAGCAGAAGTATGAATGATGACAGCACTGACAAAAACAGCTCAGTCAAAACATTTAGTGAGAAAACACTCCAAAAAACACTTGAGGCTGATGGAGAAAGCTCTGACAGAAGAGAATGAATATCTCCAGTGCTCAGACGCTGTGAGGAGCAGAGTGTGATTCGCACACACAGTCATGTTGAGTCTACTCAGTCGATCACCATGACAGTGTATGAATAACTTTCCAATTGCACCCTGGCACCGAGTGCGTGGACGGTGCAAGTAACGTGTGTGTGTGTATGTGTATGTGTACTTGTACTCTGAAGATTAGGACCTCAGTTGTCTTCAGGTTTAGTTGTAGGAACCTCTTTGCCATCCAGGTTTTTACATCAGCGACACAAATGATTTTAAGATGCTTTTATCTGTTTTGAAGGTTAAGCTCAGTGCTCATTTACCTTTTCATTACACATTTAAGTTTTAAGTCAATTTAAAATCATATACCTTCTACTCGTTAGCACTGTAACAGCACTTCTCTTCCCAACACTGAACTTGTTTTGGGACAAAACGTTATGTGTATGGTATATGGTAAAGGAAGTGACCCACATCCGACTGACGGCTCAGACAATTTAAACGTGCAGTCTGGCGTCTGTGACTGTTCCTGTCTGGTCTCAGTGTTATCACTTTTCTGGTAGGTGAAGCAGCCTGTCTGTTCCATCCTTCTGTCTCACTCATCCCTGCCACAGGCCCTCTTATAGTGAGGAAGCGGAGGAGGCAGAGGGGCTGAATAGAGGGATGAAGCAGATGAACTGGACGGGAGGAAATGATTCAGGGTGAAATGGCGGGAAGTGTCAGCTGCACAGACAGGAAACAGAGTCTTTTCCTATCATGTTATCATGACAGGGTCCAGCCTTGGGAATTGGATCAAAGAGATGCACCTTGCTTTCATTTGAGTGTCCTTGCCTGCATCGCCTCCTTCACTTAAACTTTAGCTATTTGCTGTATCCTTAGTATTCTTTCCTCTTAAACTCAGAGTTTGACTGAATATACCAAAGCCTGCTGGTGGAAATTCCTTGGCTTTTTAAAAGTTTGTCCAGTGACTCAGCCAGGCGAACAGAAAAACGCTTCAGTGAGCAAATAAATTTTCTACAAATGAACAAGCCCCTGAAATCACCTCCTCTTCATACAATTTTCCAGCGTTCAAGTGATGGATGGTGTTCATTTCCCACCTTAATTTGCTGCCCTCTCCTTCTCATTAGTAGTGATTCAGAAATTCATGTCTTTTAGACAGGCTAAGGCCATAAAGTCCATCTTCACAGGCCAAATATAAGCAACTTACACTAGCCTCATTTAATCTAATAGACAATGTTTTGAAAAACAATACTGCATGGTTTGGCTGTAATGCGTCAAAGATGGCGACGATAACGTTCTCGTCCCTGAGAGACCGCTGGTCTACAGCTCTGGAGGACAGCATGATAAAAAAAAAAACATGGAAAAATGGTGCTGACCCACTGGAATAGGCAGCACACAATATTTGTTTTGCTTATTGTGGCCTGGCAAAGCTCAACAGAGAAAGACAATTTCACATAAAACTGAATAAAGCATGATGGATAAGTGTTCTCTCTTGATAAAACTGGGACCATACTGGACAAATGATGGCTTTGCGTCCAGTCTTTAAACTTAGAAACCACTGCATATACACTCAAAAAGCTGTAAACCTTCTACTAAACTATCCAGAAAAAAGCGTTTCCAAATAATACCAGATGAGAACTAGATCTCACGGCCCCACTTTATAATGCCAACTTGTTTACAAGGTTTAGAAGCAGACAAGACACTACACTGAAAACTAACCAGCTCCACAAAGTTTCCTGACTGAGCCAACTACTGGGATCAAACATTCTTGGAAGATATCTGTTAGATTTAGACTGACTTTACACATTTTACAGACATGCTGCACATATAGAGTACGTCTATAAACACTGTTTATAATATGACCTTTCTGACTTACAGTGCATGTGATGACAACCATGTAAAGACATGCAGCTGCTCCATAAAGCTGGTGCCAGTGCATTTGTGTGTGAATAATGAGCATGAATCCATGTGTTTTCTTGGTGAGCTGGGCACATTAGGAGTCAGTGGAACCCACCCCACCTGCTAGTCCAACTAATACAGATTTGAGCCCCAGACACACACTGGTTGGCTGAGCAGAAAGCTCCTTTTATCACAGTAAGTGCTTAACACTGGCAAACTACTCCAGCATGTTTTGACCCAGATTCAGGCAAACCAGCACAGCACTAACCAACAGTCAGGTAAAAACATTATTGTGGATAACAGCCACATTCTTTCTCTCAGTTGCCTGAGCCAGAGATATTCCCCTCTTTATCCTATTTTGCTCCATCTCTCAACTTTTCTTTCATCACACGCTGCCCATCTGTTTGAATCTTATGTAACTATATAAAGGCAGACTGACACAGTGAGGCTGCCAAGTCCGGGTTGGTGCTCAGTGTTGCTGTGTCAAAATGCGGCCCGCCTACAGAGAGCAAGGAAGGGTTTTATCAGGCAGCGCATGGGCATTTTTAACTGGGCATTACAGTAATTTCTCTCCCTGTATTTTTATGGTGCACACTCATATCCACAGCAAGGTAACAATGGAAAAAGGCATAATTCCTGGATCAACAAGACTACCAGCAACTAACAGAAGAAAATGAAAGGCTTATTGCGTTTAAGATATTCGGTGATGTAAAGGGCAAATGCATGCAAAGTAAATAAAATTAGCAGGACAATGCATTGACTTTTTCAGAGTAATTACATTAAACAGCTGGGAACTGAATATGATTCAGTTTGTAGGAGTTGATGTGAACTACGTCTGCCTCAAGTGCAGTGCAGTGGTTACTCCTCGTTTAGTGAAAGTCATCAATCAGCTCCTCTGCACAGTAGTCAGGGAAATGCTGCACAGCTACAGGGTGAGTAATGCCATCAGCTGCCAGGTTACCGTGTCAGACATGAGAATGAGGAGAGGCAGATACTACAGTGTGGTGCTGGGAATCATCATGACAAAGTACTGCACTCCTAATGCACTAACAGTGGGACTTCTATCCTCATTTACTGATATGACATGATTCTGGGTTATATGGGTAAAGTAAAGCTACCGTGGAAGGGTCGGGTATCAAACTTCAATACTTCTTGAGTGCCGAAAGGAGTCTGTAAATTTAAATATCAACCTGTCAATTTGTGAAAGTCTTGTGAATTTATCCTTTGGTCATATATTTCTCAACTTTAATATGATACTAATTTAGCCTACTTTATTCGACCATGCACTACTGCTATGTTCTTGGAACCCTGTTGGTGTCATGACACCATTAAATAGTGATGACTCAAGGCCTTCATTAAACAGGGAAAAGGTTTTGAAAAGAAAATATGCTTATATACCATGTTTACCATGGTTTAGGTATTGTTACAAAAAAGGTAATGTGTTGGCACCAGCACCAAAAAAACTTCAAAGTGTCCAACCCTAAATGATTCGGGATGCTTCAAACAAAAAGCTTGCCAGATCATCTAACTGGCAAGATCATCTAATCTCTGTTTTGGATATGGACACACAAACAGTTGTGTAACAAGTGAAAAAAGAGAGCTGAGAGACAAATTCAATCCTTGGCTCCTTTCTCACCTCTGCACAACTGGCAAACACGAAGTGAAGTGGGTGTTAATGTCAGATCTGTGGTTTTAGAAAGTTAGAGAAATGGCTGTCCACAGACGCTCAGTAGCTGATGCTGGACAGGTGACGGTGGAGGGGGTATATGAAGCTGTCCAACATGAAGTTCACACTAGGTGAAGCCTGCATAAGAACAAGGCCATTCAGAGCATTGAACACGTTTGCCTTTTGATATGGCTGAATGGCACATTAGGGCAAAAAAGTGAAAAGAAACTCCTGAAACAGAAATTATTTTCAAACCTATGTACATTGATGCTTTAAAAATAGTGTGACATACTAGGTGAAAAGACAGACAGCAGAGAGACAGACACAGACAGAAAAGAAGAGTGCTGGAGGAGAGCCCTGTCTCTACATGCACAGCTGGTGGAAAAATGTCTCTCTTAATGGATCCCAGCTTTCTACAGCACTCAGAACAGCCAAGACTGGCCAAGGGAATAAAAAATGGTATTATTATAATAATGCTGCAATTACCAATTATCCGCTCTCTCTTTCTAACACACAGGCACACATTCACACACATCACAGACTTGTGCACACATGCACACACACAACAAATTTCCCCTTGAAAACTATAATAAAGGGAGAACAAACACATGAAGGCACGTGTAGGGGCAGAAGCATAAAATTACTAGTTACATGCTCTCATACACATCACAACAGTCCTAATTCAGCAAAGTCACACACTGAGACAGTTGCCCTACAGTTCAGCCAGTGCACGATGACAGGCCTCGTAGATTAGCGTTAGCAGACCCATCATTTATGTAGTTAATGAAAAGAGATGACACGCTTTCTTCTCTTTCCAGTCAGATGATAAAAACCCTGGAGATCAGGTAACAAAGTACAGACATAACTTCCTTGATCATGAAAAGACACACAGTGAACATCAGACTGAATCAGATGGTTTCTGGAGTACCCGTCAATGTGCTCTGTCTCAGTCTGTATCTGCTAGGCTCATTTATGTTTCCAAAAAATCTCAGCTCTGTGTAGGCTACACATTATTTTCCCATTACTCATTCATCTCTACAGATTCTGAGCATGCAGATGCCATACTGGGAAAAAATACCAGAGTATTTTTACTGGCTATGATGAATTCAATCTTTTATTTCTTTACTTTTAAATCGATAACTGCCAACTTAAAAGCCAAAGCAAAAGTATGCCCTACTTTTCTGAAGTCATCTTTGATTGATGATTTCGACTACTACATCACTTGATAAACCACCCAAAAGATTCGGAATGTTTGTGAATAACGATAAGGCACCAAAGTTCCCCCACAAAGCTTTTTCTTGGTATTGCTCTTTAGCAGCTGGGACGCAGCCAGCAGTCCCCTTATCAGCACTTAACTAAGGAGGGTACGCTGAAAACCTGCCCTCAGGGCCAAGCTTTCAGCACTAAGCTGGAGAATACGTTCCAGGCCTATTCGATTTAAACAGGAATGGAGTGGAGGTTAAACCTGTCTGAACCAGGCTGAAGTTTAGATGATCAAGAATGCAATTTATTAATGTTTTTCTTTAACACCACATCACTGATTTTTAGCAGAAGATGCTGCAGCAGTCAGCAACAAGCTATCCATCCACCCATCCATTATCAACCACTTATCCAGGGACTGCAGGTTTAGTAGAATCCTGCTCCCCAGCAATGTTCTCCAGGTTCTCCTGGGGGACCCTGAGGTGTTCCCAGGCTACTGATACTGTATATAATCCCTCCAGCATGTTCTGGGTCTACCCCAGAGCCTCATACCAGTTGGATGTGCATGAAAAACCTCCAGTGGGAGGCGCCAGGGAGGTATCCCAGTCAGATGTCCGAACCAGAACAGCTGGCTCCTTTCAATGCCCTGGAGCAGCAGCCCTACCTAGAGCTCCCTTTGGGTGTCCAAACTCTGCACCCTATCTTATTCACGATCACATTCTTTCAACAAGCTGTTTGCTTTGCTTTCATGTGTGACTGCATTTGAGTCAGTGAGATTTTAATCTGTTTTCTGATTTCGGTGCATCATTATAACATCTGTCACCCTGCCATGATGTTAGCCATTTGTTCTTTAGCACGACAGCAAAATAACAAGAGGTACATTAATTATAGGCTGCAGCATTTCTTAACAAGTTTGTAGACCCAATTGAATTTTGTCCAGTGTGAACATAACTCAGTATCTAACAATGCTCCTGACTGTAGGCAGATCTGAGCCACAAGCTGAGGTGTGTGTTTATACAGGACCAGCCCTATACCACCAACACTGCTTTTACAGCTGGGTTGTTTGGACTTGACAGATGAACTGTGCCATATGTCCTGGGGGTGTGTGTGTGTGTGTGTGTGTACACGACTGGGAGTCAGGCAGCTCAAACCAGAAACAAGCTAACATTTTGACCCTTTGTAATCCTATAACCCCCATATCCCTGTATCTACAATGAATTCAGCCTTACAAACTCTAATGCTTCTGCTAAAGAGCCAAAACTGTCAGGAATAGTGAAGATAAGTAAAAGGAGCTTTGGACAAAACATTACCTGTAACACTCAAGCAGTTCAGCACCCACAAACCTTGACCTAAACTAAAATTCTTGACCTCTCTCTTGTTATCTGTTCCAATTTTACAAACAATTTCTAAGTGGTGCAGGTATTTTACAGATTGTGTTCAAGCATACGGTATATGGGTTTTATGTGCTTACATCTGTGTGTGTGTATTTGTGAATGCACGGGCTCATTCTTCATGGTATTTTTATCACTGGAAACTCATGAGAAATAAGCCGGCAAGCCCTTCCCCTCACTATCTGCTGGTGTAACTTAGAGGAAGCAGGAGCAGCAACAGCAAGGCCACACAGGGGCTCATTAACATCAGCCTTACTGAGCCATAACCGCTGCCTGCACACACAGCAGGCTGCAGGCTAAATGGCACAAACACACGCAATACAGATATACTGTACTGTACTGCGCTCTGGGTCTTTGTATTAAGATGCAAGAAAATGAGAACATGAGGAAAAATTAAGAAAAGAAATTATACACACATACAGTATGTGCAGACCTTCAGGCTCACCAGACTGACATACATGCTTCAGTGGCATCAACTTTATAGTCACTTGACATTGACTGACATACACGATGACATACATGATTCAGTGGCATCAACTTTATAGTCACTTTACTTGCATCTTCCAATCAGACTCACCGCTGCCCTTTGGAAGGCTCCTTTCGTGAAGGTGCCTCCTCCTCTGTAGTTGATGGCCGGAATCTCCTGGTTGAAAAGGGAACACTTGTGCTGGTGAGACTTAGGCGCCGAGATGTGGTCCACCCTCGTCACTACATGGGTCTTGGACGAAAAGGTGACCAGTGCCACCCGTGTGTTCTCTGGAGCAACAGGGAAGTCAGACAGCATCTTGCGCACGAACCTCAGCTCACTCAGGAAGTTATTGGCCCCCACGCTGGACGACTCATCCACCAGGAAGACCAGGTCCAAGCAGGCACTTTTCTCACGCAACTCGCGGACGTTTCGCTTGAACGCCTGGCCGAGACGCTCCACTTTGCTCTCAGTGCTTTCTGACAGGTTGCCGGCTAATGAGGAGGAAGTTAGGGTTGACATCTGCCTGGACCGGCGGGACTGCAGCTGTGGCTGGGACTGCTGGGCAGCCGGCCAGGCTGTGGTCCATGCATCCAGGATGCACAAGACCAAAAGATAAGTAGTCCATGATGGTGTTAAATAGTACCTTTGAGGAAACATAGTGACAGTCAGTACAACACCTGCACTAAAGAAGGGCTGTTAACAAGAAAAAGCACGACGTGGATCCCAAGAAGAATTCAGTTAAAATAATTGTGTCCTATGCCTGTGTCAGTGTCCAGGAACATAGCAGACAGCAACAGTTTAGTGCAGAGTTCCTCAAATGCATTGCTAGATCAAGAGAAGGATTCTTCCACTTTCATTCAAAATGTGCCTCTGTCCAACTGTTTCTTTATCTCTCCAGTGGAAAAAAACATGTGGTCCTGTCTGGAAAAATGTTTGGGCTTGTCTGCAAGGTATGAGCCTGCTAGTCTTTTCTACAAAAATAAATCAGTGTATCTGGCTTTTCCCTTGCTTTTAGTACAGACTGTATATGTAAATGTATTGTTTAAAGCGTCTTAGGAGTGTATAAATCTACTAAATATAGCCTTTCTTTTCCCCTTAGCCGGCCTCTTCTATCTGTCAGTCAATCTTTTTGTCTGTGGATCAAATCCAAAAACTGCCCGAGCTTCTTCAATTCTCTTCAGTCCCAGCGTGCTGCCCCTCAGGCTCCTGTTTGCCTATGTGACGCTTCTGCCTGCACTGTCAGCCAAGCTCCGAATGCTCGTTCCCCTCTTCTCCCCAAATCATTTAAAAAAAACACAGAGGAGGAGGAGGGAGAAAAAAGTTGAGAGACAGAGAGAGGCTGAGGGGGGAAAAGGGGGCAGTCCAGTCATGGCCGTGAAGTCATTTTTTTACTCCTCCTTTTCTCTCACCTCCCCCTCTCTCCCTATCTCTTTTTGTCTCTCACCCTCCCCCTGCTTCCCCTTCTTCTCTCTGTCTCCCTGTATCTGTCTCTCGTCCTGACAGTGGAGTGAGGTTTGATGTCAGTGCTGCGCTTCGCCTGTCAGCTTGTCAACATTCCCAAAGAAAACATTAGCAACAGACGCTGTGATCAACTCCTTATGTCCACACGTGCACTGTGCACGTAAGATAATGTCAGAATGAGATCAACCTAAGGGAACGAAAGGTGGAATAAAGTTAAGGGCTAAGAACTATTAAGGACTAAGAAACTACTTAAGTTTTGAGGAAAACTCAATGTGTATCTCAGCGTAAGGAAGCAGTTAGGTCTGCTTTGGATACGTGCTGTCAAATCATCACACTTTGGTAGCTATAATTTCCTCCCACTCATCTTAGCTCTGTCTCTTCATGCATCTTGTTCAAGAAATAAAGACTGCTTGTCTACAGTCTCTTATAGCCTCTCTTTCTTGCTCCCTCTCTGTCTTGTTTTCCTTTAGAGATTTTATCTGTAACCAAAACAAAGGCAGCCGGTGTTACTGAGGCACACTGTGCCTATTAAACCAAAGGCCTGAGATTTACAGCAGAGCTGGCTTCACGGGGAGCTGCAAAGCCTCAAGAAAGGGTCTGAGTTTAGAGAGCCAGAACAAGAGAGGACAAGGAAGAGAAAATGAAGGAATGGAAAAGATGAAGTGAATGAACAAGAAAGAAGGGGGATAAAGATGCATTGCACGGCCAAAGGTATGTGGACATCCAACCATTACACTGTAAACATCTCATACCAACACCATGGGCTTTAAGCTACTGTTATAACAGTCTTAAAAGTGGTGACTGGGAAGGCTGTCCACCAAATTTTGAATACAGACTAGAGGAGTTTGCTTCTAATCAGCAACAAAACTGACGGGGAGGTCAGTATTGGTGGGGTGCACAACCCAGCTGTGTTGGAAAGGGGTGAGAGCAGGGCTCTGTGCAGCCAATTCAATTTCTTCTACACTTAAATGGGGAAGCTATGTCTTTACAGAGCTCCTTTGTACATGGGGGAACTGTCATGTTGAAACAGCAAAACTGTCACAAAGCTGGAGCCAAAACGTTATTGTATGCTGTAGCAGTTGTCTGGTTTTAGCATTGTATGAACTGGGTCTGCATTACTTTATCTATTAATCTGATAACTACTTTCTTAATCACTTATTTGGTCTATGAAATGTCAGAGAATAGTGAAAAATGTCCACAAAATATCCCAGAAGCCAAGGTGACGTCCTCAAATGTGCAAAATCCAAAGATCTTCAATTTACAGTATTGGCAGAAATGCAGCAAATCCTCACAAGTGAGTAGCTGGAACCAATTCATCTTTGGCATTTTGCTTGGAACAATGACTTAAACAATGAATCCATCATCAAAAACTATCATAATCAACTAATGAAATACTTTTTTCAACTCCAATTTGAACTAAGAGGTCAGTCTAAATCACAAAAACAGTCACCAGACCCAAAGTACACAAAGATGCGTTGGCAGGGGTGTCTACATAGATTTGGCCATATGGTGTATAGAAAAAAAATAAACAATAAGAAAGTAAAGAAATAAAGGTCAAGAGGAGGAGGCTGAAACAATAAAAGCAGACAGCTGACAGAGGGCATGTGTTTCCACCACAGCAGTCAGTCTTATACTATGAGCCATGATGACACAGCTCAGGCACACACAGTGAATATTAGTCTGTATAAGTCAGTGTTTGTTCCTCTCCCTCACTCTCATTTGACAGCACCAAGAACTGGGAGAGTAGCATCACACAGACCAGATAAGCTGGATAGGAGAGCAGCTGAGACACACAACCAGACAAAAACACACACTCTGTCATTCTCACACATGCTGAAAGGGGGATGAGCACAGCTGTGACTTCCTGCTTTTTGGCAACAGAGACCTCTCACCAGACTTTTATGGGGGTCCCAAGGGAGACATGGGGTGGTGGATGAAGAGGAGGTTTGTGTGTGTGTGTGTTGATGGGAGGTTGTCTCTTAATATTTAAATATGTGAAGGAGGATGATTTAGAGTGCACTAGTGTACAAGGCTTGTGTGATGGTATCTAGATGTTCTGAGTACAGATATAATAATATTAATATATTTTAAATACCATGTATCTATATAATTTCTATTACAAGAAATGGTCAAAACCAAGAGCCTGAAGGCTTTCATATCATTTCTTCACTGTTATGGTCATAAAACAGAAACACAGTCTTCTTCTTCAGGGTAAAATGTGAACCAAAGCCACACAGGATGGGCATCCACCTAATTAGCAGAGTCTAAACCACTAAAAATCCAAATAGAGAAGTGGAAATTGTCATTGCCGGGGCAGATAAAATCAAACTAAATACAAAAAGACAGAGGAAAAATATGTGTTCATTCAGTCTGACAGATCTGATTTAAAGTCTGCCTTCCTTAAAATGCCACACACATTTAAAAACAAACAAAAAGTATCTGTGGGACGCATGCGTACACCGGATGAAGGATTTGTGTAGTTTCACAGACATACAAAAAAAAAAAAAATGCAGAAAATGCAGAGAGGGTGCACTGATGCTGTTCCTTGGTTTAACAGGCACACACTTGGACAAACTATTCTTCATCACATCAGTGGTGCCAACATACAATGGCAAGTTAACAGGCAGTTCAACATCAAGAGCATCCTAATATTTTCTCTCTGACACACACACACACACACACACACACACACACACACACCAGTTCTCTCACCTGTCTGGTATCCCGAGGAGCAGCAGATATGGTATTTACAGGTGACAACACATTCCTCGTATTTCTTGGCATTTCGGACCTGAGGGATCAAACACATACCTCAGCAGGATGACAATCTTTTCAAAACATTCCTTCACTTCTCAGTTTGATCTTAAACCAGGTTAAACATTTTTCTGTGTGTACGCAAATGTAAAACATTGATACACACAACTGAATCTCAATATCCAGTGGATTTGCAGGACATGTGGACTGTGATAATCAGTATTATACTGAGTTTACTGATGTTGACCCATGTTTCATAGACTAAATCAATAACAGAAAAGTAAATGGAAAATCACAAAATTAAACAGAAAATTATAAAAACATTTAAGTGAGAAGTCAGAGGAGATAAGAAAAAAATGATTTGCCAAGCTCGGTCGAGGTAAAGGCTACAAGACCATCTTCAAGCAGCTTGATGCTCCTGTTATATTAAGAAGTTTGGCTAACATCCCTGGATGTAGCCACAAGAGGAAAATGGACCCAAGACTGAACAGAAGGAGAGTTCAAATGGTGGAAAAAGAACAAAAGAACACTTCAAAACAGATAAAAGCTGAGCTCCAAGATCAAGCTACAACAGTGTCCAGCTGCCCCATACTGCATTCTCAAAGTGGCTCAGTGGAAGAAAAGCCAGGAAAATCCCCCTTTAGAGAGAGAAAGAAAAAAAAAATGCAGTTTTCAAATGCACGCTGACAAGCCACAACCCATTGGAAGAGTGTCCTGTGGACAGATGAAACTAAATCAGAGTTTTTGGTAACTTACATCAGCTTTATGATCAGAGTAGAAAAAAATGAAGCCTTCCTGCCTTGAGTCTGTGCAGGGCACAATGAAATCAGAAGGTCAATGAGGTATTCTGGAGAGAACCCCAGTGTCAGAGAGCTTTACCTCAGTCAGATCATGGCTCCTTCAAAAGGATAACGACTATCAACTTCTATGAACATTTTTGTTTTTAAATGGAAAGATACCATCACTTTCAGTCTAGTTGCACTGGAACTACAGTTATGAACTTCATTACCCATGTGTACTTGCTTAAAAAAGCACAGCTGTGTTCCACTGGGTGCAATTATAACCACTGGAGCCCCCTTAATATCAATGTCACAAAAAAATAACACTGTTTTTAAACTCCACAGGTGACTACATTTAGATATGTCATCACTCTACATCTACCGCAGGTTTAACTGACTCTAATCTGAATAACTTTCATGACATAAAAAAAAACTCCTGTTTGCCCACATTTTGTTTGTTATTTGAAGTGTAATGTAGTTAAATGAGAAATGCTTTATTCTTGTATTCAAGGCTTATATCAACGTTTGAAAATGTTACAGAGCTCGTAAAACAACCCCCAAAAAAGCCACCTCCAGGAATAACAAGGCTTTTATGAGTGAAAATGAGCATTTAGGAAGCTTAAGGGTTAGCTAACTAATTAACGGTTTTGTAGCTAACCAACACTAGTTAATTAGCAGCGCCAAACTAATGTAAGCATTACAAAGTGTGTTTACTTGGCGGCAACTAAAATGAGCTATAAATGAGAAACCACACTCTTTTGTTAACTTTATCCACGCCAATGAATTGTATAAAAAACACATTTAAATGTCAGTTACCTTTCAACTGTCAGCTGTCCTTCTTCCGTCCATACGATGAGACTGTTGCATTACACTGCCCCCTACCAACGACTGCCTGTCAGTGCACGCTGGGTAGTGGCTGCACTGACGCAATGCGGCCGCTAGGTGGGGCACTAATGTAAGTCTGTGGAAGAGCTGACATGAACCAGCTCCAGCTTAGCTTTAGTTTTTTAATGAAGCTTTTAAAATCCTTTAACTATAATTGAAGAATGAGTGTCATTATAGATTCTTTCTTAATTTAAAAACACTAAGATGTATCCCTCTAAATTCATTTGGGATAAACAGGCGAATTAGCAAAACTGATAACTAAATTAAAAATTAGTAGTTTCTTCTACATATTTTAGTTAACTGCTAGCTTCATCTTCTTGTTTTTGTTCAAGGAAACATCTCATTTGAGTTCATTTGTGGGGTTTTATAGTTTTCACAACCCTAAAGTCCTAATGAGTAAGAAGTTGTTTCCAGTAATGTAATGTGGATGTCTGTGTTGGTGTTTAAATGCAGCCATGTCAAGGGAGTTTCACCAAAAAGAGAAGTAAAATGTCTACTCAACACCAGATATCACGTTGTGCTCTGATTAATAGTTTCATAAATCAACTCAGCAGCTGTCAAAGTACTATTTTGTAAGAGCTATGGCTCTGCATGTATGTGACTGTGGCCCTTGTTTCCTGCAGTAACAATATAATGTAAAAAGAAAATTCACTCTCAAATGGCAAGCAGAGTAAAGTCAGTCCATGAGCCTTCTGATTTGACATGTTTTGTAATTTTAATTCGTTTTAAATTGTTTTAAACACTGCAAATCAATGCTTCCTTTAGCAGTTTTTTTTATCTCTGTAGTATATTTATATTTATTAATGCATTTTAATCAAAACTTGTATACAAACTTTAGTCTCAGGTGCCCTGAATCCACCAAAACAGCTGATTTGCACATTTGAATCTGTCCCCACAGGCTCCCAGACTGATTACCACTTGAATCCAGTTCATTTCTCCTTATTAAAGGTCCAGGGACTAATGCTGACAATAGAGTTCGGGACAGAAATGCACTGGAGTTTGTATAGTGTGTGTGTGTGTGTGTGTGTGTGTGTGTGTGCGCGTGTGTGTGTGTGCCTTTGCACAGTCATCCAGAATATCAATATGTCTACATGATCAGAAAGCATTTAGTTTGTCTATGAAGCTGTGTATGAATTTATGTTTGTGTGTGGTTGCGGGTGAAATATAAAGCTTGGTGAGGTGGCAGAGGTAAAACTAATGGATTTATGTTCAGTTGAGGCTATTTATAGCCTGGGTTGCACTCACATGCTGCATAAATATTTTACCAGGCCACCAAGCCTGCAAAAAGTGACGTCCT
>NW_018128213.1:196264-226546 GCF_001952655.1 Monopterus albus
TCAAAGTCCAGAGCATTATGCCAATTTTATAAATACAAATATGAGATTTTATAAATAATGATAAATAGAGTTTTTAGTCAAATTGCAGGAAATTCATTTCTGCACCACGTCATATTTTGTTGCTAAACTACATGTTCATCAAGAAAAATCAGTGGATCAGTGGCACAAATTTTTATCAGTGCCCCTAGCAAGTAATCAGTCGTTCAAAAATAATAAAAAAAACTAGTCACACATCAGAATCAGAATCAAAATCATTATCGCCAAGTTTTTTAAAACACACGAAATTTCACTCCAGTTCAGTGGGTGTGCATCAAAATAAATAGAATAAATACAGAATAATATGTAAAATCAAAGAGACAACAACAAAAATCTTACATATATACAAGTTCTTAAGAAAAGAGCTTTTAGTTGTGTACAATGATTGTATTTATAAGTTATTGCACTGAAGTGTTTTCTGGATGTCTGGTAACAACTGGCTCCTGCAAGCTACCGGCTTAAGTATGTGCTTTGCCTAATGACACTTCAGCAGGTATGTCTTAAACTGCGGGGAGTTTCTGGAGTCAAACAAAGACAGATAAATGTAGACAGATACATGAAAACACACAGACAGCAGAGAGGTAGAGACTTAGGGGAAGTGTCATCGTGGGAAATGTCCACAGAGAAGAAAGGTGTTAGATTCTACACCTTCACTAGAGAGATAAATCATAGACACACTTCAAACACTCCCCCACAGTCCCCCCACAGCTCCTGCCTATATACTAACCAAAATGCACTTACATTCTGAAAAAATCTTAGCAAGGCATTTTTGTATTGAGGCCTACAGTTTACAGTGACAATGGGAGAGATGGGGTTAGAACAGAAGGGTGTAGGAAGCTGTGCAGTGACACAGAGGCCCTCCACAGGCCTCAGGAGTGAATACACAGGAGCCACCATTTGCCATTTTTTGTTTTCACTGTGTTGCAGTGGTGTAACTAAACAAATTAAGAATAAATCAAATTACCACAGAATAATTGTGACACAGGCAACCTTTGTGGGACGTGGAGAACCGGGCCTGATTGTTGTCCAGCACTGATATCTGGACAAAAAGGAGTGAACAAGGTGTGTGAATACCCAAGTGTGTTACAGATATACAAAATCAAAGCTTTACATTGTCTCTTTAGACAAGCTGGTGATACAAGACAAAGGGGTTTAACAGAAAAGAAAAGGAAGATGGAGAAGGGAAAAGGGACGAGGAAGCATGGAGGACTGAGAGGAAACAGAGAATGTTAATAAAATGTAAAAGAGCATAAACCAAATATAAGAAAAGAAGTGTAGACAGTATGAAGGAAGAGAGATGAAGGGAGCTGGAGAATGAGAGAGAGTTAGCGGAGGAGGTTGTGTTGTGAGGCAGCATAAACTGGATTCAGCCAGACCCCTATGAAAAAGTCAGCACTGAGAGAGTCAGGGAGGGGCTGCAGGGGTATCAGAATTGTGCAAACACACACACATTTGTTTTACAGTGACCTACATTCATTTCCTGGAAACAAAATCCACTAACCTTTAACCTATAACCTTACCCTAACCTTAAAGCAAGTCCTGAGTGGTGGGGATCAGCCAGGAAGGTCAAGTCTTCACAGTGTGAGTGAACAAACAGGTGCTGGCCTCCACGGGTGCATGAAAGGAGGACACTTCAGGTGAAAAACACCCTGAATATTTACCAGTAGAAGTCCTTCTGTGAAAGAGGAAGCTGAGGTTAGTGCTGTTTTAGAGGTTCTACGATGACACAAACACTCCCTGTGCTGAGACAGACTGTGCTGCTGGCTCAGCTGATCAGGATTACAACACACCTTGTTACTGACAGGGACTGCCTGCTGCTGGTTTTGAAAACTGAAGGGAAAGAAAAAAAAAATCAGACTTGAAACTTGTGTCACAGTTGGGACGTTTGTTGTCTAAAGTAACAAAAGTGAATTTGTAGAATTTTTTACACTTATGTTTTATAAGGAATGTTTAC
Organism: Monopterus albus; assembly: GCF_001952655.1. Taxonomy (NCBI): domain Eukaryota; kingdom Metazoa; phylum Chordata; class Actinopteri; order Synbranchiformes; family Synbranchidae; genus Monopterus; species Monopterus albus. The sequence continues at coordinate 198,255 of NW_018128213.1, forward strand.
TTCACAGTAATCTGGTGTCCTTTGTCCCGGTGATGGGAATATGTAGTATAAGGGATTTGGGTAAACAAAGGGCTGGATGAGAAACATGCATGGCAGCTGTGCTGCGTGTTATGGTTTAGCTCCACTTCCGGGTTTGAGTGCTTTTATTTTGGTTACCTCCTGCCCTGTGTCACCTCACCTACCCCAGCTTTACCCCAGTATGTAATCACCTTTCATTGTTTTCACTTGTTGCCTATTATTCTCCTGGATTTTTAATTTTCCGTGTTAACTCTCTTCATTCTACAGTATTCAAGTGAATCACCTTGTTTGGTCGTGATCCCGGCATGTGTTTGGGATAGGATTATCCCAGGAACTCTTATGTTTTTTGGGACATGGTAAACACATGGCTCACATTACCCTCTCTGCTCCCATGCTCACAGGGCCGCCCTCTTCGTCCTCCTCCTCTTTTACCCCTTCGCTCCCTTCCTTCTATTCCCCTTTCCACCTCGGTTTACCTCTTCTCTCCAGCTCTCGCTGTAAATTAACACATTCCTCTCCTTCTCACAGAGGTCGCTGACTTCTTCACATTCTGAGCATTTTCCTCCCTCCTCATCTCACATCTCTCCCTCTCTCTCTCTCCTTATCTTGGCCCCTCTTCCCCCTGTTATGCAACCTCATCTTATGTTTCTGTAAATAAGTGTTTATAGATAGTGGGTATGAGTAAACAGCATGTGTCATTACTAAGCCACATGGCACTGAAAGAGCAGTTTCTCCATCTTCCTCAGGATGGAAAGACATGGCGTGTTCTGCTATTAAAAACTGTTACACTAATGTTTCCTGAGATAGATGGAAGCTACACCTCGCTCTCCTCCCAGTGACATTATTCTGGAGTTTAGGTGTAGCTGATTTTGACTTGTACTGCTGGCTGATCAGCTTCCTGCCAACATACAGCACAGGGCTTAGCGCTGAGATGCTTTTGTTGCCCTGCCGTGGCTCATGCATGATCAGGTTACAGAGCGGATCATTTTTCGCTCGGTACTTTGTGTGCTAATCTGCAACCTGTTTTTCAAGAACCTGAATAGGCTTATAGAGCTGGAGAATTACTGTAACTAAGAGTAATCGACTGACAATGTGGAAAGTCACATGAAAATAAAGAAGGGAAACAAGCTGTAACAGATGACAGTACTCTAACTAGACACTGCAACACATGCAAATAAACAACTAAACCCATTAAAACCATCACAGTGTAACATCCCTGACCCTTAATGATTGATAAGCAACACCTTGATTGATGAACTATGCAAGTAAATAGCAGTTGTTTGTGTCACATCCCTTGAGTTATAAATTCAGTTTCTGTTCAACAGAACAAAATTATAAAAACATGCAATTAATTATTAAAACTGCTAAATAGGTTAAATGTATGGGACATTCAAAACTTTAACACATTCCGAAAGAATTTTCATATTATTAAACATAAAAACAGAATACTGATCCACGTTACTCTGCCCCCAAAGGTCGTGGCTCTTATCCCCGGGTCTGAATCATCGGTACCTTTGAACATGATGTCCAGAGAGAGAGGCTTACACAACATAAGAAATAAGCAGCAACAGGAAATAAGAAACAAATGGAGCAGAGAAGAGAGGGGGTCATGTTGTTTTCTTTTAGCTGAAGAGAGGGCTGTCCAAGATGTTCAAGACAACAGGGGATGGAACTTTACCTTTAGTTTCACACCAGATTTTATTTCATCTTCTCTGTGAATGATACATTTAAAATAAATAAATAAAAGCAATTAAACAGAAGGTTCATGCCCTCTCCTCCAAATAAATTTCATACAGGTCCTTAAGACAAAACAAAGTCAGAATACAGAGCAGCTATGACTAACATTACTAAACCTGACTTTGAATATTGTTTTACAAGTTAATGATAATTACCAGTTTTATCTTTCTGAGCAAGGACTGAATTGTTATTCTGATCTGTTTTAATATATTCCTTGGCTAAAGATAACAAAATCTGCCCACCAGCACATCTCAGGCTCACTGATTAATGCATTATACTCTGTGTTTGTTTAATTCTTACAAAAACTGTAAGATAAGTGTAACTAGAATTACCTCTTCACAGTTGTATTCCTCCGCCAACCAGTCAGAGTCATGGGTAGGGGACAGAAGTGAGGTCCCTGACTTTGACCTTTGACCACCAAAATCTAACTAGTTCATCTTTGAGTCCAAGAGGACACTTGAGCCAAATTTTCAGAAATTCCCTCAACGTGTTCCTGACCTATGACCTTCATAAGAATTGGCTGTGCAGATGGACGGACAACCCGAAAACATAACGCCTCTGACTGTGGCTATCAATCAGGCATAAAAACATCAAGTTGCAGCCTTACAGGATGTTTCTTAGCCAGGCTTTGCTAGGTTAAAAGAACTGGCTGCAGACTGTTGCCTTATATTTAAAGTAGTATAAATCCTACTTTGATAAAGTAAGTAAATAAATAAAATGTTAAACTACTGCTCTGAAAAGATCTTATCATTCAGATCACTACTGTGTTTGAAAAGGTCATTTCCAGGATACTGACAGGAAATCACAACTGTTCATCATGCACAAGACTATGTGGCTCTTTTTCATTGTATCTCCTTCAGTGTTTGATCTTTATATGAATGCTACGTTTTCCCAATCAAACCCACAGCTGTAGTTCACCAGTCCTTACTGTTGGTGTTGTTCTGGTACCTGTATCTCCCTGTGGTCTTCCTTCCTGGTCCACAGGCATTACCTCTGCGTTTGCATGTTATTGTTCCTAATTTTCCAGCCACTCAGCAGCAAACAACCAGAAACAGCAGGGCTACTCATTAACAGCCTTATCTAGAGAATCTATGCCTTTTAACAAGCCGATCTGTCACCTGCCAGGGACACACACACACACAGGCACCTTGTTTGTATGTGTGCATGGATGTGTGTTATGCATGTTTCAGATGATGATATCAGTGTGTGTGAAGGGCCGTGCAGGAAATGATTAATTATGTCTTTTGTAAACGTTGAAACTCCAGTTAAGGTGATTCAAACAACTTTATTGCCAACTTTTTGTAGCACAAGGGCAGAAATTTGTCCTCGGCTTAAATAACACATATATTTCAAGCACAGCTGAAAGATTGCATAGTTCATCAGTGGTGCTGACGAAATCATACAACCAGCATCTTTTGAATGTGTTTGCAGGGGTGGATCTAGAACATTTTGGATGGGGTGGCCAGGCTGCGATACAGACTCAGAGAGGGATGGCACATTTGAAATACATGTAAAAAGTAAATTAAACCCATTATAAATCCTACATTATTAAGAATCAAATTATTTATTTTGTGTAAAACTGAGACACACAGTGCTTTCTTTAGATAACCTTGGCTCTGCTCCTTATATATATACTCCCAACCAGGAACATCTCTGCGGCACAGTGGTTCTCCCCACTGAGGCGATTCATGCCAACTATGCCACAACAACACAACTGGAGAAATGAATGCAAATATCGTGCTGCGTGCACGATATAACACAAAACTAATTTGACCAACAGCAATTACAAAGCACCAGAAAAGCGTTGGTTGTATTTAAGCACAACAATTTGTCCGCCCATGTGTATTTGAAGCATAACAGTGCACCTCAAAGCACTTTTCTACATGGCATATGAAATTGCTGTGTTTCTACTTTTAGTGTGTTCGTGTGTGTGACTTGTTTGTGTCCCATATGCACGTCCCACGCATGCAGCTATGCTTGAGTGTGTGGCGCTATCAGAGTAAAGGCCCAGGGTCAGGTTTAGCACAGTGATAAACTTCCAGTAAACGCTGACTCAGGACATACCGCCCTAGACTTAGACCATGCCGCCAGTCCTCCATGTGTCCTCTGAAAATCATTTCCTTCCTTTTCCTCACCAACAGTCGGATTTTTTAGAATGTCAAGACTGAATCTGTAGACTGGATTCAGTATTGTCAAGTCATAAAATAATAGGACAGCCCTGGATTTGTACACCAGCACAATGGTGCACTTTACAGCTTTAACTGACAGGAATCAGGTCCACATTGGATGATCAGTATAGGATCATCCCCCCAGGTTTAATGATGATGTAACAAGAAAATAATCATATAAATATGCAGACGACCAAGGAATTGTTTGGGGGCAACAAGTGTTTGTTCTCACTTGGTCAAAATGAGTCAATGACGTCAATATAACTGATCATGTGTTTCACTTGCTGAAGAACAGACTGAAGGCAAAAAAGCTCCAGCACAAGCCGGACAGAGCCTGATAAAAGATACCACGTATCTGCTGATGTCTGTCAGTGGTACGGCTCAGTCAGCAAAGGGCTTACAACCTAATTTATTAAATAAGATGATTAATATTTTATTTATGTTGATTTGTCTAATTATATCCCCTGAAACTCGGGGTTTATGTTTAAACAACTGTGGCAGCTCTGTCACACTGGACCAAAGTGGCTACGATTCCTTTAGTATATTGTCTGATGTAAGTGTAAAGACATTCATTTGAAAACCAGATGTGAGCACTTTAATTGCAGTCATTTAATTTCAGCTCCAATATGCTGCAATACAAAGATGACAAAACAGGAAGCTGTCACTCACCGTCCTACCGCTGTCTGAATGCTCCATACAGAGTACACAGTCCAGTCATCAGGTAAGATGATTCATGTTTTGGCTTTGTTCACCCTGTTTGTCACTTTCCCTGCACCATCAGTGCCTCCAGATTTTATCAGGCAACCCTAAGCCTTATCTCTTAGCTCAAATGGTCCAAACACACACTTACAACCAACTAAACACAAGTCATCTATTGATGGGAATACTTGTGACTTCTGCAAACACTGACCTCTCTTTAAGATGGTACGTGCTTACAAGCCACATGATGAGTAAAGTCAGTGGAATATTTCCGATCATGGTCATTTGTTCATGGAAACAGCCCTCAAACACTCCCAAACACAACATGAAGGGAAACATTAGAGATGTGTGAGCAGCATATTAGCATTAGAACTTGGCAAATCTTTGACACCATTCATAACTTGATGTCAGAAAATAAACTTTACAAAAAATATTCTAACATTAACTGAATAAATGAAATAAACTGTAAGTGTTGGGGGAATCTGAGTGCAGTACTCCTGAAACTCTGGCTCTGGTTTTTTTTAACTAATCGCATAACGTCCCCACCTATCCTCACCTTTGAAGGTTAAATAAAAGTGATGTGGTCCATTTTCCAAAACCAATCTGCAGTGATTACTTTGTAAAAGCTCTCCATCCTGCTATCATTAGAAAAGATGTAATTAAAAGAATCTAATCTAGTCAAGCACACAATGGCAAATGGAGGCTGTTCGGATTCAATCAAAGAGTTAAGAAGATAACCACGGATGCCTCAAAGCTATCAGTACTGTCACGACCAGAACAATAAGGGTCATTGTGTTTGATCAATAAAGCTGCTTTATCTTCCAACCTAAACAACCATATGGGTCATTTGTCCCTCTGATACAACTCAGGAATATACCGGTGGAGAGCAAGCATAAAAAAACCATTACTGACAGAATGATTTTGGATACAGTCATCATTTTTTACTGAATTTCCAGAAGTTTATTTTCACACATATGATACTGGGTTGATTTAGTTATAATAATATTTTTTATAATAGGCTCAGATTACGTTTCAAAGCAGCCATCTAACTGGACTCTAAAATACATAAACACAGTTTGTTGTTAAAGGGGACACTGGTGTTTGAATACTGATACCTTAGCATGTATTTTATGGTGACAATGATTTTATGAGTACATGAATGTAGATATTTCAGTGCTGTTGGCATGGTCCATAAAACTTTAAAGCAGAATTTAGACTGTCAGGGAGGACCAACACTTTCAACCAAAAGCTTTGACTTTCAAAACAAACGCAGCATGGCAACAAAACATGGCTGCTGACTTTCTAAGAAAATGTTTGGGAGAGGTGCTGAATGTCAACAAAGAATCACAATGGTGTGTGCTCACACTGAGACTAGAGTCTGGGGCAGAGATATAGAGGTGCAGCTCAGACTGGGCTGAGCTGAGCTGATTCAGGTGATCCTGCTCTATCCACTGCAGAGAGAAACACTGGCTTGCTGAGTTTTGCAGAGATTAGAAGCTGTGCTTATGCAACACCAGCCCGTAGCAGTTCAGCTGTTCTTGACCTTTAAAGAGACACGATGTTCTTTTGCACAATATTCTTTAAAGTATAAGATTAAAAAAGGCACCAGAAGGAAGCAAGGACTCGCTCATGGAGACAACCATGTGCAAAAAGACAATGTTTATACAGAAAACCAAAGTGCACAAGATCTGTGTACACTGTCAATACAGCTGTCTTTACAGAAAGGCAAGTCATTACTGGATGTTTTCATACAGCAAGTGTTTTTTACTGTAATAAATTTAAACAAAAACTGTGACTATATTATTCTGTTTATGTAATGTATCATAAAATGTATCCACTGATCGTGTTGAGGAAATGATTGATTATCTTCTTTCACAACTTATGACGTGCTTAGACCTGGATGTACCATTACACCTGCAGCCACGACACTGATTTCCAACAGACTGCGCAAATTTTCTTTATACATTACAGGAGATTTTAATGAAGTCAATGTTGGACATTAACTGAAGGACTAAGGTTCAAAACTTCTCATCAAGCATCTGTGCTGCAATACGCTGAACCTCAGCTAACTCTAGGGATGCTGCTGTCCAGCTGTGCTCTGATCTCTTTCAGGAAAAAAAGCAAAAAGACTCAGTTGCTATGGTTATTTGAGAAGTGAGCCTGGAACAGAGATAGTATCTTGTTTTTCATTTGCCATATTCACTAAATGGTAAGGATTTTAAAAAGGCATTAGTTCTCAGAAGGAAGCTATGACCTGCTCAGCCTGCTCACTCATCAAACTAAAGCGTGTAAGATGTGTATAAACTGTCAATACAGCCATTTTTATAGATGTTATCAATAAAAGTCATTAGTAAAAGTGCTAACACAACAGCTCACGTAGTGATATTGTTTTACTGTATGAAAGCCAATCAAAAGAGACAGAAAATCAATCAAGTTTTCAGACCCTTTCAAGTTTCAGTCTCATGTTAAAATGGATTCAGTTCATTATTTTTCTCATCAATCTACACACAAAACTTCAGAAAGGTAAAGTGTCTAAAGGGTCTGAGCATTTATGTAAGTGATATCTTTCTTTTATTCTTAATAAATTTACAAAATGTTCCAAAAACCTTTTTTTTTCTTTTTGCTGTCATTGTGCAGTATTGTGTGTAGATTGATGAGGAAAAAAGAATGAATTGAATCTGTTGTACCCGTTGCTAACTCTGAGACGAGACAGTCCAAGTAACTTCAAAACAGTGCTGATTTATTCAAAGGATCACAGGTAAAATTAACATTACACACTCAGGCATCTTGCACCTCCAACATGCACGCAGGCAGATGTAAGATGAAAGACCCTGAACCCACCAGGCCTATACATTATATCCCTTCAGTTGGGCTAGCCCCATACTACACAGAAACGTCAACCGAGACGTCTCTGTTACCAGCTTTGCAGCTGGGCATAGCAGTAGTCAAAACATGAAGCAAATCAATGTGTGTGTGTGTGTCTGTTGTTTAAGTGGTGTGTAGCTAAAAACATTCTCATGACCTCTAGTAACATGTCGTGACTTAAACATAAGAACATATTATGGCTAAGGCTACAGTTCTACACGTCATAATAATAATATTAAACGCCCTGTCTGCTGACAGTCATCAACTCTTCTCTCTAGTTATCCTTGACCAGATGTACCCTGTAGAAACTCATAATCATGACTAAGCATTTAACAGTCTAACTAGACATCCTATCTCCACTAAACATTTCTAATACATAAAGTATCTATCCAATTTCTATCTGACTAAAAATACCTAACAAATCCATTTTAACATGAGTCTGAAACAACAAAATGTGGAAGACTGAAAGGGTCTGGAAACCTTCTGTACCCACTGGATGGCATCTCAAAGATGTATATGAGTAAATCACTTATCCTACTACATAGCATATCATAATTTCAAAAGAAAAGCCTTGAAGCTGGAGCTCAGAGTGGGTTCCTCACAACAGCAGATAAGATTACATCATTTCTCTGCAAAAGCATTAATTCTGTATTGATTCTTGTTCCTGTAACAGCATGCACAGCAGGCGCACAGGCACCTACACATAGCCTACGCTATGGAGACAGTGCAGGGCATATTAAGTCTTTTCAGCAGGGAGCAAACATTTGCATCCAGACAATGCTGAACCATGTCATAAAGAGAAGACGCTCTCATTCTCACGCTGAAATGGCATAAATGTTGCAGGGGGTACGGTCAGGAAACATAAATTAAAAGCTAATGTTTTGTTTGAATGTAGGGTCAGAGTTGGTAACAAACTCCTCTCAAAAGCAAAGACAAAGCCATGTCTCAGCTTGACTGGAAAAACACTACACAGAGAGTCTATTCGTCCAGTGTAAACACGCACAGGCTACGATATGTGTTACGCACCAGCAGTTCTGCAGCATCTAGAGTGACGTTCCAGTGAAAGGGCTAAATTTAGACACTGGCTCCTGCTGCAGTTTGAATAATAAGTGAATGAGTGCGAGAGAATAAAAAGGCAGTGACAGTTGAAAAGTGGTGGAGACACAAAACAAACAAAGAATTGGCATTGTTAAGGTGCAATCAATCTAAGCGTGGTTTGTTCTTAAACCCACAAGCTGCCCTGGTTGTGGATGAGCCCTGTGCTCTTGTGGAAGGTGCAGCTGTGATGGTAGATTTGGGGGCGTGGGACGTTTCTCCGAGAGGCTGCGGGAGGAGAAACAACAGCAGCTCCGAGTGGATGGGGGAAGCGGGGGTGGGTGGCGCTGCTGTACTCACATGCACAATCTAACCTTTCTTGTTCATGCTGAACGCAAAATATTTATAAGGAAGTCCTGAACGACTTCACAAGACTTTTCTGATGTTCCCCTCACAGCGGATGCTTTTCCCCCTTTTGCTCTGACCTGGAGCAGGGAAACAGTGAGAGCTTCTCTGTTTTGGAGAGCTTTTGTCGCTGTAGCTCACATCAAGTGATGGACTAAGTTATTTCCTTTTATTATTTTAAAGGATTGTCACTGGAATATGCGATTTTCGCTTTATAACAAGCGCTTGGTGTAGATTGTGACCTGTAGCACCACCTGTGACACCGAAACAGGAAACAGCACCTGCGCTCATTCCAGTCAGGATCTTGCACTGTAAAAGCAGGACATTTTCCAGAACAGCTGGACTTATTTTTGCATATTTTTTCCTGCTTTGTTCTATTTTTACTGTCTTTGAGACCCGCCGTTGACACAGTTTGCTGACAGCGCAGCAATAATCAAGCAGATAAGTGCAGCACGTCTTACTGAACGTGAACAAAGGTGAGGCGTGCTTTGAGGTGGACAAGAAAGGCAGAACTAGAAAGAAGCGGGCTAAGACAGATCCAGATATTAAAATGACGGACGGTCCAAGACAACGGAGCAGCGCGTCGGGCTCTGCCAAGGATGCTGCCGGAGAAGAGGGGTCAGGAGGTGGAGTTGCGCTGAAAAAAGAAATCGGGCTTGTGAGCGCCTGCGGCATTATTGTTGGTAAGTGGCAGTCACACGTATGATGCAACCACTTGTCACATTAACTCCATAACAACTCAATTTCCTGTCTGTTTTGTGCGAAAGCCTACAGCAGATATGTGCATATGAGGAAGTATGCAAAGTGTGTTTTAGTGTCAGGGGCAGATCTAGAAAAATTTGGAAGGGGTGGCCATGCTAGGGTACAGACTCAGAGAGGGGTGGCACATTTGAAATACATAGAATTTGAGGCTTAATTTACTTTTTACAACAACCAATACATTATTAAGAATCACACTGTTTATTTTGTGTGAAAATGAGACACACGCAGTGCTTTGTTTAAGATAACTTCTCAAGCTATTTATTTCCTCCCAGTCTGGGCCATCACTGCTGCACAGTGGTCCCCAGCCATGAGGCAATTCATGCCAAGTCCAGAACAACACAACTAGAGAAATTTATGCAAATATCATGCTGCATTCATGATATAAAATCAAACTAACTTGATCAACAGCAATTATAAAGCACCAGAAAAATGTTAGTTATATTTAAGGCAACAATTTGTCATAGTTTTTCATTTTTAATGGTTAATACTGACAAGCATCACATTCTGACTGGTGTACCAGGGCTGGACAATGAACCAATCTTATACTCAATATGGCTTTGCCTGTGTTGGCTGGGAAAGAGACAATGAGAGGGAGACAGGGAGAAAATGACAAATAGGGAGGTGAAAGGGTCTGCAGTGGCACATGTGTTGGAGTGTGATACTTATTTAGACACTGTCACTTCAGGCAGGGTGCAAAAGGTGCACTGGGATCAGATTCCACTGCTCAGTAATTGAGGAGCATAAAGTTGATTATAAGTATGTGGGAGTTTCACGATAAGGATGTTGTAACCCAGTCAGTGATATTGCTGCTGCAATGCACTACACCACCACTTCCATAGATAGCTGATCAAAAGCGAGCTTTGTGCATCTGTTTAACTAGTAGTATGTGATGACAACCTAGAAGGGTATACATTGGTTCCTTCTGTAACATTGCTCTCTCTGTAATAGTGATGCCAGATCTCTCTCAGTATGTCTTGCAGCAGTCTTGTGCCCTCTGTCCCCCCACCCCCCACCCCAGCCATCATTAATCAGTGAACCTTTCATCATTTCTCTGTAGCCTGGCCAGTGAGGAGGATATCATCACCCTCTCTATGCTTTGCTATGAAAATAGCAAAGGTTATTCCACTGTATAAATCTGGTGATAAGCACAACTTCAGAAATTATAGACCGGTTTCTCTGTTGTCACAATTTTCAAAAATCTTGGAAAAACTTTTTAATAACAGATTAGACACATTTATTGATAGACATAAAATCCTCTCTGATTGCCAGTATGGTTTTAGGTCGAACCGATCGACATCTCTGGCCATTACCGACCTGATGGAGGACATAACAAATGCTATGGATTTGAACAAATACACGATGGGAATATTTATTGACCTAAAAAAAGCATTTTACACAATCAATCATGAATTATTAATGGATAAGTTAGAAAAATATGGGATCAAAGGAATGGTTCTGAAATGGATTAAAAGTTATTTTGCACAGAGGCGTCAATTTGTGAAGTTGGGTGAATACCAATCGAGTGAGCTGGACATTGTATGTGGAGTGCCTCAGGGTTCTGTTTTGGGACCTAAATTATTTATATTATACATCAATGATATATGTAAGGTTTCTGAAACTGTTAAAATGGTTTTGTTTGCTGATGATACTACCATTTGGGCATCTGATGAAAACTTACGGCAACTCTCGGTAAGGGTTTCAGAGGAATTTGTGAAGATAAAGAAATGGTGTGATAGTAATTTACTATCTTTGAATTTGGAGAAAACTAAATATATGGTATTTGGGAACCGTAGACCACATAATGAACTTCAATTGAGAATTGGGGGTGCTAACATCGAACGAGTATATGAAATCAAATTTCTGGGTGTCATGGTTGACGACAGATTATCCTGGAAATCTCATATCAGATATGTTCAGCATAAAATAGCTAAAAATATATCGATATTGGCAAGGGTTAGATATATGCTGGACGTTAAAGCATTGCGCATTTTGTATTCTTCATTGATTTTGCCATATTTGGAGTATGGCGTTGAAAACTGGGGAAACACTTACAGGAGTTCACTTCAACCATTGTACATATTACAGAAGAGAGCGATAAGAGTTGTGCACAAGATGGGGTATAGGGATCACACAAATGCAGTTTTCATACAGTCCAAATTGTTAAAATTCTTTGATTTAGTGGAATATAAGACTGCTGTGTTTATGTATAAAGCCAGGAACGACTTATTACCTGGTGGAATCCAAAAGTTATTTGGTGAAAGGGAAGGGGGATATAACTTAAGGGGTCACTTAAATTTAAGGGTTCATGCTATACGTACAACCAAAAAAAGATTAATTATCTATGAATGTAATTATGTAGAATGTTAACACTCTGCTGTAATAATTCTGTATATTACTTGTGTGGTGTAGAGGATAATTATTTATGTAGAGATACTGCTTAGGACTTAAAAGTTGTAAGATGATGTCATGGGGTAGGACTAGATAAGTCTAACTTCTTCCTACTCCATTCAAGCATGTACTAGGTATAAGCAAATTGATATTGGATTAGCATTGTTGGATATGTGTGAAATTACATGTGTTGACATAACTGTTTTACATGCTTGAATGAATAAATCAAATCAAATCAAACCCTCTCTCCTTTCTGATGCTCAGATGATTTGCCTATTCACAACACGTTGCAGGCTCACGTGTCTTTCTTGGACACAGTGAGAGGGGCTGCTGACACATAGATTAAATATGTAAGAATAGGTTTTGGTGACTTTTTGTATTAATCATGGGGGATACTACTTAGTTCATTTCTGAAGCAGCTCTAGGGAAAGTTTTCAGGGGTCAGACTGATATTTATTTTGGAAAATGTAGGATCCAGTGTTATTGTAAGTCAGGATATCTCAAATCATTCTGTTTTTACTCTGTCTCACCAAACTGTGGTAGTATTTCATAGATCTAGTACTACAGTAAGTTGCTGTGCTAAGCCTATAATTGCATTTAGAAATAAACATGTGCAACATAGAAACTCAAATGATCCAGCTTTTCTCATGATGTTCTTTTTGAGACGACAGCAAGTTTAATGATTGATTAACAATACAAAACTGATCAGGTACTGTACACATCTGGCTCAGTGATAATCAAAACATCCTTGACTTTCATCCCAAAACAGACATACTGCTACCTCTGCTGGTATACTTTTAGGGTTTTTGGTTATGTTAGTGATGAGATTTTGTAGAAATATTCAATAATAACTTGAAATCAGTGCATAAGATTGTATTAAGTGTCATATTTTTATACTCTAAATACTAAATAAATGTTTTTTTAAAATGTATTTGCACTTGCAGATGTAAAATAGGCATGATAGGAGACATCGGGAAGCCATGTTTCTTTATACTAGGGCTGCAAGCTTTGATTAATCTGCCTATTATTCTCTCAATAATTGATTAATCATTTAAAAGAGTGAACTGCATACTGTAATTTGTTAAAGCCCAGGGTAATGTCTTTAAATGTTCTTTCTTGTATGACCAAAAATTGAAACCCCCAAATTTTCAATTTATTATCCCGTAAGACCAAAAAAAGCACTAAATCCTCCACTTAATTGTAACTTAAATAACAAATCAACTAATTGTTTGAGCTCTACTTTATTCTATACTGTCACTATTAAACTTGGTTAAAAAAGATCATCCAGTGACGCAGTTACTGTGAGAGGTCTTTATCATTTAATACAAGCAACAACCGAGCAGCACTAATGCCTTCAGATGTCAGATCGATCAGTACGCCCATGATGATGAGCTATGGCACAGGTTGCCATGAGTGGATCTGAGGAGCGTGAGCTCTTCATATTGACCTTGACAGGATGAAGAGAAGAGAGAGGGTGACTCAGTAGTTCATGTGTTTCCACGGTAACGGGAGGAAAGAAGAGCGAGCGTGACCGGGTGTGCACATGAGACCTCCCAGGAGGTTTGCTACAAGAGGGGGAGAGAGAGAGCAACCTTGGCAGAAGACCTTGTTTCTGAGTAGTTTGTAACTTTATTTCTGTATCTTTGATTTTGCACTCGAAAAGGACAAATTTCTGCTTCATTCATGTTTTGAGGTGATTGCAAATACTGTCAGACCATCTAGAAAATCCCTGGTTAAACTCAAACTGCATGCTGCCACTATCTCTTCTCTGTGGTCCCAGCGCTGTGTGGATCTATGCAAAGACATTTAAATAATTAAATATTTAATTTATCGCTCTGTATTTATCAGTCGACTTAGAGGATCTTTATGGCCATCCAGAGTCCATACACGTAGTCACTCTCCTCTTCATTCATGCTCCTTCAGCTCACACTGTCATGCGCGAGGGAGATGTGCAGTCACGTGTCTTGTCTGATCCTTAATATGTGAATGTGCCTGACTGGGTTTGCATGAGGAGGGCAGGGCACACAAGGACATAAAAATGTTTTATGGCCTGTTGTACAGTCCAGGCATTTCTCACACCCAGAGCAGTCCAGAAATGTGCAAAGCCAGGAATTAGGATTAGAAGTGAACTTTTGGCCACTTGGAAGAAGGCTTCACCCTGATAATGCTGCTTTATTAGCTTGCATGGCTTAGCCACGCCTGAGCTGGACTCCACTCATTGTGTTTTTAATAGAATTATTGCACAGACTTAAATCCACATTAATTTAATTCAATATTAAGTTTAAGTTAATCCTTCATGTCATTTATAACTGAATTGTGCTGCAAAGCCTAAATTATTAAAAATCATTAAAAACCTTGGCTAGGTCCAAAATACAAAGAAACAAGTGCAGTAATGCTTCAGTGCAATATCAACTCTCTACAAACAAGGTCTGCAGGTCCTGTGAGGCTTTGGGCCAAGAAGTATGTTGCCTCAGCTTCTGGCTGTTTGAGCAGGGATTTAACATGGTAGTACTGTAAATGTATGGACTAATTTTAAAAGGCTGATTAGTGTTCAAACAAAATGCTACACTAACAAACACATGTTCCATAATATTCAGAGCCTGGCTGTTGGTGTGTTTGTGTTTGGTGGAGCGGTGGCATCCAGTTGTGTCATGGGCACGACCAAACACATAACACACTATTTGCATGTTTGAACCCCACTTCAAACTCTGTGTAGCAGCAAGCCTTCCCAGGACAAATACCATAATGTGCAAATGATTATTACTCTCAAACTGTAAAACCATAATACACAAGCATTTTTTAGTTATTTTAACTCAAATTGTACCAGAAAAGACTTAAATGTCCTGTCCAAGCTAGGAAGTGGTGATAATGGATGGAGTTGAAACAGTTAGTTAGTTAATAGTGATTATTAATTTCACTAATCCAATAGTACCCGTCCAGGTTGTACCCCGCTTCTTGCCCAGTGCCAGCTAGGATTGGATTGCAACAGTAAGCTAAACATTTTTTATGTTTTGGATTGTAAAAACATGCAAACTGAAGCCATAAGCTCTGTAACATGCATTTCAGTTTCCTGTCATTTCATAGATCAGATGATTAATCATTTAATTGCTCATGAAAGTATTGGTTAGTTGCTTAAATAGTAGCCCAAATAATCGGTTACAGATGAACAACATAAAACTGATAACACAAAATATGGCACAAAAATCAGAACGGAACTGCTGTCATAAAGTACGGAAAAAAGAAATCATCATTTAAAAACACATAAAGACACATGCTGTGACGTCTGAAGTGCAGCATAGCTTGTTGCTGTCAGTAGTTACCAAACAAAGCCCAAGGGGGAACAGAAATATGTTCAGGGCACAAGTCTCAGACCAAGCCACTTCCTGTGTGAAACAGCAATTCAATAACAATGGAGGACATCAACATATCTTGCTGCAGGGAGTTGGAACAAAACAAAGATTTGGTCCAGAAAGTGGGCAAATGTAATGGAGGGTTCTGCTTCCTAAAGTTGATACAAACCCTCAGTTGGTTTTAGATCAAGTTCAAGAGATAACCAGTGCTTTGGCAACAGTTCATTTTAAAAAAAGGATGTAAAATTGGCCACACAATCAGGAAACTCGAAGATTCCACATTAGTCAGCATCTGTCTCAAACACTGGTGTGCGATGATGTACATGACACAGATGCACAACATGCAAGTGTGCACATTTAGTTGCTCCTATGAAAGCCTCATATAAAACTCCCCCAAACCATCCTGTACTAGATTGATACCTTGAATTGGCTCTACAGAGTCGAACAAACACTGCAGAGGCACCTCAGGGAGTCTGCGACAGAAAAACGTGCTGAGTCAGTGCATGGCTGCTTTTTCCCACATGTCAAAGGTCGTGCACTGAAGATGCTTTGTTTGTCGTTTCTCTACCTTTTATCTGCAGCTGGAGCTATATAAGTGGACATCTGTCCTCACCATCTGCTCATGATGCATATGGACTCTGTCAGTGTTGAACAAATTTGCACGTCCTCATGCTTCAGTTGAACACATGGTTTTACATATGTTCAGGATTCGTCTTAGCTTAAACTGATCTCAGAAAGCAGACAGTACCATGTTGAGCATGCGAAGAAAACAGGATGACTTGTTTGAGTTTGCAACTTATTTTTATTAATGTTTAACCTGTTAAGTTTATTAGTAATTAATAAATAGTTCAAAGTAGTTTAGTTCAGCTATTCTTGACTTTGGCTCAGAATTGCAACAGGTCCTCACATTTGAGATGCTGGCACCACAAATTATTTGGAATTTTTACAGAATGTTGTCACACTATGCACTTAGCTTGTAGCTGTAGGTTTTCCACTGTAGTTCAATGGGTTCATTGTAGCAGGAAAACTGATCCACACACGTCTAATGTCTGAGCTTCCTTTAACTCTGAGCAGTGTGACAGTATCATTCATACCTTGGACTTTTGTATTGTAAAATGCAACTCAGCCTATCATTCAGTCACTTATGATTGAAAACTTTCAACCTTTGACTCTTTGTTATTGGATGCTGGCCTTGAGCACAGTCAGTCCAATCAGCTGAATCTGACTGGACCCTCCTGACCTCAGACCTCTAAATTGGGCTCAGGCAGCCCCTTTCATGTTGGACCTGAACCCAGTCGTCCGTCCTTTCTGTGTAAACTTCTTAACACTTTAATGCTCATTGAATATGTTTAGGACATAATGTATCCGCCTTTAATCCCGCCTTCCTCTTTGCACTCTTTCACCCCGCTCTCCATCTCCTGGTCACTCTATGCTAAGTCAGCAGGTTGGCGGTTTGTACTTCCTCTGTGCTCACTCTCTTTTCTCTGTCTCTCACTTTGTACTCACGATCTCTGTCTATTTCCTGTTCTTTTGTGTTTTTTCTGTTTGCCCACAAGCGAACAGCTTCATCAGTGAGCTAGTTTTACTATGAGGTACTAGTTTTCCTAGTACTACTTTCCCTTTTATTGTGTAAACAAAAGGTCTGAAAGTTCTCACACTCACACACAGTACACGTAAATCTGTTATGGTTTGTGGATTTGCTTCCTGTTTGGTGCTTTTATTTTGGTTAGACGTCTTGTCCTGTGTCACCTCACCCATCCCAGCTTTACTCGGTTTTGCAATCATCACTCATTATCCTCTGCTCTAGTGTGTATATATTCTCCTCCTTTCCCTCAGCCTCTTGCTGGTTCATTCTGCTTGCTGAATCCATTGACCACACTCTGCCAGTTTGTGTACCCCTGTAAATTTTTTGTGTCTGTTCCTGTCCTGGCTTTGTTCCTCTCACTAATACTACTAATAATAATAATCACCGTTATTTGGCCAAGTATGTTACACACAAGGAATTTGTTTCCGATACAGCTATCTGCAGCGCCAACTCAACCGATGGCTCTAACCATTGGGGGCAACTTGGGGGTTCAGTGTCTTGCCCAAGTACACTTCGACATGTGGACTGCAGTAACCGAGATTCAAACCTCTGACCCTCTGGTTGGGAAATGACTGTTTTTCCCACTGAACCACAGTTGCTCCCTAGTTCTTAGGTTCTTTTCTCCAGTTTGACTTTTTGTTCCTCTCTCCTCCCTGACCAAACTGTTTTGGTATCCTTTGTTTCATGTCGTCAGGTTGAGCCCTTGTATTTTTTTCCCTTTGGTCTTTCGTTCTGTATTATTTATTAAATGTCCTACTTGAACCTTTCCTTGCCTTGTGTGTCTGCACATTGGCTCCTACCTAGCCAGTATTCGTAACATTATCCTGCAATGTTATATGACAGAGTATATCTCAAGTGGAAGTAGAAGTGTTATGAAAGTAAAAGCAACACAAACTGAATAGTTACTATGTATATAATAAGCTTAAAGGACCATACCAGTGTGTTTGCAGGATTTAGCTCTGTAGCTACAATTCAGTCTTTATGCTAAGCTATGCTAATTTTGTCCCTATTATAACTTTTTACTCTATGTACAGACATGGGAATGGTAATGAAGGGTAAATCTAAATCACCTAAAAAAATTGAAGTTGTTTCAGTGATTGTTATGTGGTCATGCATTTAACTGAAATGCAAATTTCCTTAAGTTTATTTTAATTAATTGAAACCAAAGAACTACTGGAATGGAATAAAATGCTCACATTTCTAAAACAAAAGTTAGTGATTTGTCAAAAATGGATTAAAAAAACATGCAAAACATCTGGCATGGTTCTTTAATAGCTTTTTTATTCTTGCACATCCTTTAACATCCATCCTCCCAGTTTGTAATCCAGGCCCAAGCTTGTCAAAACCTATCCAGAGCTACAAAACATGACACATCTGACACCTTCCCATGAAAACTAAACTGCTCTCGAAGTGTAAACATGATCTCCTTTTCACTTTGTACTAAAAACTGATACCTCTCCTTCCTCCCTCCACCAGGTAACATTATAGGGTCAGGTATCTTCGTCAGTCCGAAAGGGGTGCTGGAGAATGCCAGCTCCGTGGGCGTGGCCCTGATTGTCTGGATCATTACGGGCATTATCACCGCTATCGGGGCGCTGTGCTACGCTGAGCTAGGTGTCACCATCCCTAAATCAGGAGGAGACTACTCCTATGTCAAGGACATCTTTGGAGGACTGGCTGGGTGAGCAAACACTAGACATCAAGGTAGACATTCAGTCACCTAGATGGGGCAATCAGAGGGGCTTTTTTCAACCCGGGTCGGATCTAGAAAATTTTGGATGGGGTGGCCAAGCTGGGTACACACTCAGAGGGGTGACAAGTTTGAAATACTTGTAGAGTTAAATCCACCCCTAGTTCTATGTAATAATAATCCATACATTATCAAATACATACATTATGACTGAGTTGATTTGTCTATCAAACTTAAATTTGGTGTCAAATAAAACTCCCAAATGCAAAAGTTAAATGTAGCAAAAAGATATTAAGCCAAATGACTCATAACAGTCACCATGACTCTATTGTGAGGTTTTTCTTTGTCAACCTGTTTAGAATTTACTTTCAACCCACAGCCTCCTTCCATTCATTCATATATGGTTAGCTTTCACATAACGCTGTTTACATTAAATGCTTGGGAATCATTTCCCAAGCAAAACAATATGCACAGACTGTAAACACAGATTAGACCATTGTTTTTTCAACTATCACAAGGGGATGTATAATCGGGTTTTTCTTGGTAGAGAAGGAATTCATCCAGACATAACAGCCAGTGATTATTTTTGTCCCTTTGTGCTGGAGCTATCTGTACAAATCAGCAAACTTGTACCTTCAGAGAATTTATAGTTCAAGGCTTCTGAAGTGTTGGGACCTCACCGTTACCATGTGACCTGTGCCTAGGATAAATAAACTGCTCATGGAGTGTTTGTTTTTGTTGTCCTGTGTATACGGGCGTGGAGGAGTGGGTTTGTGTTTGCTTGGCGGAAATACCTACACCACCTTCAAGTTCAAGTACAAGTTTATTTGTTTGCCAATGGGGCAAGAGAATGTATCTACAATACGGACAAAGGGACACACAACAAGACATAAAAACATGTGAACAACGTTAAAAGACGGATAATGTTTCAAAGGCTCTTTGTTATGTCAGACTAACCTGCCTTTTCCTCCTGTACGAATCTGTTAATTAGCTTCAGGCACCATCTGTCTCACCACTGACGGTGATTGCATCAGCAAGGTAGTGGGCTGGTACCGGTGTATCGGGACTGCAGCTACTTGAGTGAACTGCCAGTCTTTACAAAGCTGAATGAGTCACCTCAGCCAAACCAGCTGCCAAAGAGAAATTTTATTAGTCTGGTTTCCAGCTAAGGTTTGTAACTGCTGCATTGTCTAATCAGTGTCTCACTGCACTGACAAAGAACCAAATAGCGAGAGTACGTTACAAGTGCTTGTGGCTGAACCTCAATGTAGGTTAATAAAAGAAATGGTTTGGTGTCAAGCTTCAGTATCAGCCTGTCACAACCAGCATGTGCTTGCCACCTTTGGTTGTTCTGGAGGGTTGCAAGGAATTATTATTGTTATTGTTTTAATTTGTTAACTAATTTAAACTATTATCTAGATTTGAATCATTTAGCCTGTAAAACATCAAAATAGCTAAAATAAAATGCAGTAAATCCTCATATTTTAAAGGCTGAAATTAGCAAATATTTACTTGGCAAATAACTCAAATGATTAACTGATTATCAATAATTAAAATGTTTTGATGACTAATTGCTTCAGGATTGCATGTCTCCGTCTTTTTGTTTTTATTAAAACGATTTCACCGCCCTTTGGCTAATAGGGATTACGTAGGTCTACACCCAGCTGTTTCTTCCATCCTTCTATGTGTAAACGGGCCACTCTCCCACCTTTTTCTCTTCAGGTTCCTGCGTCTGTGGATCGCCGTGCTGGTCATCTACCCGACCAACCAGGCTGTGATCGCGCTGACCTTCTCCAACTACGTCCTGCAGCCTTTATTTCCCACCTGCTTCCCGCCAGAGACCGGCCTGCGTCTGCTGGCTGCCGTCTGCCTCTGTGAGTCGCGTGTCAGGCCTGATGTTTGTGCAGATACTTAGTCACAGGCATGTTTCTTTAGAAAAGACATACTTCAAACAATACAGGCGTCAAGCACGTTTAGAGCGCTTAAACTTGTTTCAGCTTGTTTCAAATATAGTGTCTAATGGTTTTCTATTAAAGTTGGCACCTAGTTCATGAGTTTGCCTCCACAAACAAAACAATTTCAATTTAAACAAGTATTTTTTCTTTAATGGATTTATTGAAACTCATTAGGTCAGATATAGACAGGTTTGAGATACTAACTGCTCAGACACTGTACAGTGTGTGAGTGTACATTGAAAGCATGTTGCGCTGCAAGTCAAAGTTATAGCATCAAGGTTTTTAACAGTTGTCAGAAGCAGGGTGATTTGTTTGTTTCTGTCCCTAGTGTTCCCCCTTATTCTCTGAAGCTCCCCTGTTATTTAACCCTAGCTCAGAGTTCATACAGGGAAGGAAAGATGTAGCAGCCAGAGCAGTGTAGCAGTGAGCTGTGAATGTGTGAAGACAAACTGATAAATGTGTTGCAGCTACCATGACAGTGGTCAATCTGAATCCCTCAAGAAAGTTCTCACACACTGGCCAAATACTGCAGGCAGCCCTCAGACAGAGACAGGCATGTGTGGGTGTATTCAAGCATGTTAGGCTGTTTTCGGCTTATACCCTTACCTGACCTTTTAAAAACACATGCTACTTTGAACAGTTCTACACAAGGCTGAGAGCTGTGGCCTAACTCCTGCAATTGTGATGACATTTACTGGGGAGTCATCAGCAGAAATATCCTTTTTTAAAGTTTCACTAAATGCTTTTCTGTGTCCAAGTGTGTCCCTTCTTCAACTTCTGCAAAATTTTTTGTGCACATTTCTTCAGCACTCTGAGTTCAAATGGAAGCAGTTTGTTCAAAAATAGTTGAGAACCGGTGCTGATGTGCACAATCCAACACAACAGCTGTTTAGGTTCTTCAGCGGAACGTCTCGTAGTTGCCACTCTC
Source organism: Monopterus albus (assembly GCF_001952655.1). NCBI lineage: Eukaryota > Metazoa > Chordata > Actinopteri > Synbranchiformes > Synbranchidae > Monopterus > Monopterus albus. Next base: position 219,840 of record NW_018128213.1, read on the forward strand.
TTTTTTTAGATTTCCTTTTTCACTTAAGCTCTACTGGGAGGGTTTTCCTGGAGCTGGCTATCACCTGGGTTGTCATGTGATCGAGTTGCGGGAAAACCTCGGTTTCCAGAGGCATGCGGAACAACACGCACAAACACGTTTTGCACTCAAGGAACCATGAGTTCTGTAAATGATGTCGGCCAAACAGGTTTTCAGTTTTATATGCTGACTTAGATTTCATATATCATCTCAGTCAGCTTAGATTACACATGCACTGACCTACAGTTACCTTTTTTCTTTAGGTGAAATGATTGTGGTTTGCTTTGCCAGCAGGTCAGTGCAGATCCTCTGTCATCTGACAGGTGGACAGATGTTAGGCAACATTCAGCAAAAATATTGCTGAGTCTTCTTTGATTTATCCTTGTTTTGCAGTTCATGGGAAATATGTGAGAGATTAGCTGCTTCCCTTCAACCCTGACGTCATCCTTGTTGCTTAAGAAGCATGTGTGTGTTTATCTGCTTTTTAAACACATTTCTGTGATGTTTTAAAGTTGGCTTCTTTTAGAATATTATTTAATAGTGCGCATGATATAAACCTGCTTATATAACTAAAAATCCAGCCACAACAAGATTCAGTGACAGTCAAACCAGACACCACCAGCTGCTGAACAGTCTGGGTATTCTGTTCTGTTGGGTAAAAGGTATAATATTTCGCAACCATGCAGGAGGGTTTCCTCCCTTGAACCCGTCTTTCCCTCCACATGGCAGAGTGCGAGGACGTTGCACTGGCATGTTTTTCTGCACACCATTGTTAACTCGGCAAATCTCCTCACACACATACATAACACATTTGCATGCTCAGCTTACAGGTGGCTGATCGGACCCACAGAAAGTTCCCTCAGTCACAACCTGCCAATCAACAAAGAAGACAAGGAGGTGTCATGTTGACACTACAATGCAGTGCGGTGGTGATAAGATCAGAACAACTCTGTTTTCTCATGGTTAAGTTAAGAGGTGTAGGGTGTATTTAGTTGATCAGTCAGTTGTATTTGAATTGGTTGTGGCTGTGTTTGTATGTGCACTGGACATGGATCAAGTCATAAGCTGAACTGCATGTGCATCTTATTTCTAGTTGTTTGTAGGAGGAACTCTTCTTCTGTTCGCAGTCAGTTTTAGTCTGAATGTCGCCTCCCTGCCTTTTAAATACTCTCTCACTACACCTAAAAACACCGTAAACCTCTTCATAAGGTCTACAAACAAACCCAGAGTATAAATTGTACTCTGTGCAGTATATTCTCATGAGCGCAGACATGCATATCTGTTCATGCACATCAGCCTTCCTGTGGTGACAGCTGAGCTCAGAGTTAATTCATTTGCTGACTCAGACAGGCCTATTTAATAACACGGTATTGGACTGAAGCAACTGGCCTGTTGTCACCAGCGGTGCAGATCAAATCTATTATCTTTGCCTGTGTTATCTTAAGTTGAAGTGAGTTTGCTTTTTACAGCTTGTTTTGTTCTTCCTGAACACCAGATGAGTGTGGGGTGTGATATTCAACATAATAAAGAGAAACCTGGGCTAGATGATCATAAATAGACCTATTTTGATTTTTTTATAACTTCATTGAACTCATGATTGTCCATAGTTGCCTCTAGGTTTTCCTAGTGATTAGAGTTTTGTTTTCAGAAACAATAACCACTTTCACACTAACTTCTGAGATATTTTATAACCACAGCTACAACAAACAATGCAGTGAGTTCTTTTACAAGATCAAGAAAACTAGGAACATGTAGAAAATACAGTGTATTATGCAAATGGCGCATTAAAAAACTTTACATACTTTAGCTTCTGTGAAAAGTTGGCACAAGCTGATAGAGAAACTATAAATGTGATGATGTTAGACAGTGTGGGAAAAGGTGTTTGCCGACTCTAAAGCCACTTGAGGGGAGACACAAGTGGGAAACTGGATTTTAAAACAACCACTGTGTTTTCTTGTGTGTCTGTTTAGTGCTGCTGACATGGGTGAACTGCTCCAGTGTGAGGTGGGCTACCAGAGTGCAGGATATGTTCACTGCTGGCAAACTGCTGGCCCTCGGCCTCATCATCATCATGGGCATCGTGCAGATCTGCAAGGGTAAGCGGCCGATCTGTGCACCCATGAATGCATATGCACATAGTGTGTAAAATGGAAAAAGTCACACACAAATGCTTGGTGTCAGTGGGGTCTTTCTCAGTCATTTGGGATCAATCAGGTGCCCGGGCCCTTCTGGTTAAAACTCACATGGCTAATATCAGCACGCCTTTGTGGCACTGCACATTAAACACAACTGGGGGCCAGTTATTACAGGAGCTGCAGAGAGTGGCCCCTGTAACAACTACATGGGGATTTGTCATTGTCTGAGATTATGAACAGTTCAGTGGTTGATTTGATGGAAAATTTTAGGTCATACATGAGAAACAGGATGTGAAAGAACAGAGGAGAAATACTTTAATCCTGAAAACATGGATCACGAAGTGATTTAAGGAAAATATAACAAATGGAGAAAAAAACCCACAGGATTCCTAAAAGTTAATGATTTAGACATCTACCCCAAACAGATTTTTGAAACTTGAAGTCAGTTTAAAGGCATTTAGTTGAATGTCTTCTACAGGTTCTTTTACACACGCTTATTACATTATATGATGGTTTTCATCTGGGTTTCCTTAACACAAGCCCAAACTTTAGTAGAAACCAGCCTGTTTACCCCCTCAGCAAGACAACATTAGCAACCACAGTAAAATGATCAGGAGCAGACCCACTGTGTTAGGTAAGGCTGTTCACATTTACATAAGGAACACAGACAGTTTCAATGAAACAGGAATGGGTTTTCTTAAGACCACAAAATGCAAAATATTTTTTTACTGCTGCACCAAACTAGAGTTTGCCTCCTCTTTGGCACTGTCTTCTGCACCTATAGGCGAGTACTACTGGTTGGAGCCAGTCAATGCCTTTGAGCCGTTCCAGGACTATGACGTGGGTTTGATAGCCTTAGCCTTCCTACAAGGCTCCTTTGCCTATGGAGGGTGGAATTTCCTCAACTACGTCACAGAAGAGCTAGTGGACCCCTACGTGTAAGACACTCTGCCTCCTATATTTCCAGAAATATTGTGTTGTGGTTAGAAAACCACCTTCCAAAGCACCAAGTGGCTCATGGCCATAGGAATATAGCAGAATTAAAAGCTGCTTGTAGTAATGTCAGTGCTTAGCGGTCACATACCAACTGAGCTTCCAGGTTTAATCCCTGATCCTTTTTGTTAAAGCTCTGTGAAATGTATTCAGTCTCGCCTCACTGTCTGGCCTTTGATCACAAACAATGTCTTGGTGTATAAAATGGCTTATTTCTTCATTTCTGCAGCATTTTCATATTTAATAACCTAAGTCTATGGAAGTGAATCATCTCAAACATTTGAGGGTGTATGAACCACATTTCGAGAGCTACTTGGTTTGCAAAGATTTGTAAGTGCACAATCAGATTTCAGTGTGGTCTCAGCCATGCGTGCACTCGTTTCAGAGTTTGTGCTCAGAATTCTCCATTGGGTTTTGTGTGAAAGTTTGTCAGCGCCAAACGTTTTGAAAGTAGGCCAAATAAGTTTCGAGTGCTATTCAGTTTGTAAATCTGAATGTGAAAGTGAGCAGGCATGACAGATTTGAGACCAAGGGAAGACAGAATCAAGAGGGTAACAGATGATTTTTTAGCGAGCAGCAGGGATCCTCTCACTTTAAAATCTGTCTCTGCTCTCACAAATCCATGGCTGCACACTCTCAAATTCAGGTTTGTGTCCTGAATAGCACTCACAACTTGTTTTTGGCATCAGCAGACTTTCATACAAAACACAGTGGAGAAATTTGAGAGCAAACTCAGAAACGAGCACGCGCGGGGCCAGGATTATGCTCAAATCTGATTTGCTCTTACAGATCAGTGCCTGTGAGCTCTCAAATGCTGAACTGCAAAATGTAGTTCCTGCATCCTCAAACGTTGTAGTGGAAATTTACTTCCATACTAAGCATTTGCAAAATGTAGTTCCTGCACCCTCAAACATTGCAGTGGAAATTTACTTCCATACTAAGCATCCATTTGTACTACAATAAACCCTGCTCCCTCTGTCTCTTAAGCGTTCCCCTCCTTTCTGTCAAGTAAATACTGCTTCTTTGTCTATAGGAACCTCCCTCGTGCCATTTTTATCTCCATCCCCCTTGTCACCTTTGTTTATGTCTTTGCCAACATCGCTTACGTCACCGCTATGAGTCCCCAGGAGCTGCTTGCATCAAACGCTGTTGCCGTGGTGAGTATCTCTGACTGTGACGTAGGATGCCTCTTGATTAAAAACTGACTTAACAGTAGGAAGACTCTGCCCCCTTCATGTGCTCCCTGTTTGTCAGTGCTCAACTCCTACCTTCTGTGGCTCATTCATTGTACTAAATAGATTTAAAATATGTTGAAATAGGCATCTAACCGTGTGTCTGAATCTGCTTTACTCCACCATCCTTCCCTTTCACCTAACCTCTAACCTTCATCCTCCCATTCCTCAGACATTTGGTGAGAAGCTGCTGGGAGTCATGGCATGGATCATGCCCATCTCGGTGGCTCTATCCACCTTCGGGGGAGTCAACGGTTCACTCTTCACCTCTTCACGGTTAGTTGACTCAGCACTGGCTTTCATCTCTGCCTCAGACAGTCACTGAACGTTTTTTGTGGGTTTTATCCTGCAGGTCAAACACCTTACATATCACATCACTCTTTTGAAACTGCTCTCATAAATTTCCACTTACTTTATGCACTGTGTTAGGTATTTTTAGTCAGATAGATATTGGATAGATACTTTATGTATTAGAAATGTTTAGTGGAGATGGGATGTCTAGTTAGACTGTTAAATGCTTAGTCATGCTTATGAGTTTCTACAGGGTACATCTGGTCAAGGATAACTAGAGAGAAGAGTTGATGACTGTCAGCAGACAGGGTGTTTAATATTATTATTATGACGTGTATAATTCTGTGTAGTATGGGGCTAGCCCAACCGAGGGGATATAATGTATAGGCCTGTTGGGTTAGGGGTCTTTCATCTTACATCTGCCTACATGCAGTATGGAGGTGCAAGATACCTGAGCGTGTAATGTTAATTTTACCTGTGATCCTTTGAATAAATCAGCACTGTTTTGTAGTTACTTGGACTGTCTCGTCTCTTAGAGTCAGTATGGTAAGAAGTACCGGGTACAACAACTGAGTTCAGCTTTTCTTCTTCGCTTTCATCCTCATCTTAACCCTCTTTTTTTTCAGTGTACAACATGTGGATATACAGTAGACAGAACTTTTGTATATGCTTTGAGTGATTCTTTTCTGTTTGCCTTTCACAGACTGTTCTTTGCTGGAGCCAGGGAGGGCCACCTCCCCAGTCTGCTGGCCATGATTCACGTAACGCGCTGCACTCCCATCCCCGCTCTTCTCTTTACTGTGAGTACTGCTCTCGCCGCTACACTCCCTTATAGCATCTCCTTCTGATAAGTCTGTTTTGGTCTCATGATACACCTAAAATCTATACAGGAAAATAGCACCAGGCCAAGCCATAAACATTCTGTCTCTGAACGCTGTTTCCATCTCGTTCCTCAGTGTCTGTCCACCCTGCTTATGCTGTGTACCAGTGACATGTACACCCTTATCAACTACGTGGGCTTCATCAACTACCTCTTCTATGGAGTCACTGTTGCCGGGCAGATTGTCCTGCGAATTAAAAAGCCGGAGATGCACCGGCCAATCAAGGTGTGTTTATGTGGTGGTTTTATTTTGTTTTGTTTTGGGGGTTTTTGGTCTGTTTGACTTTAAATTTTGACTCTTTTTACATTGTTTTGCACTTTATGTATGAATATACCAGTGTACACCACATTTAAACAAAGATATATATACTGTCTAACAAAAACAGTAATATCAGTAAGGAAATAAATGTTGTCAATTTACAGTAGATAAAATATAAAGACCAAATGACATGCAAAAAGCATGTAGTGGGTTAGCATCTCATTTAAATTGTATGATCTTCTTTAAAGGTTACAATACCAAATCTTCCTCTCTGCATGAGTGTAATAAGTTGCTTTGTTCTCTCTCACAGGTCAGCCTGATATGGCCAGTGATTTATCTCATTTTCTGGGCCTTCTTGCTCATCTTCTCCCTTTACTCTGAGCCCGTGGTATGTGGTATTGGCCTGGCCATCATGCTGACAGGCGTCCCCGTCTATTTCCTGGGAGTCTACTGGGACAAAAAGCCACAGTGTTTCAACAGCTTTGTTAGTAAGTTACCTTATCCCATGCTGTGCCACGTTGAGATGGTCCAGGCATATTTCACTTGGCAAGTTAAAGAGATGGTTTGATATTTGGGGAAAATTAGCTATTTATATGAAAAGATCAGTACTACTCTCAGGTCTGTGTGTTATCTTAGCATAAAATTAAAACTATTTACCAGCCACCGCCTCTAAGGCTCACTACGTAACACATTTGTTATATTTTTACATTTCTGTTTTGGATTCGAACTATTTGAGGCCTTGTTGTCCAGCTGTGTCCTCCTGCTTCCAGTCTTAATCACCTCCTCTCGCTCCGCACTGAACGCACACAGATATTAAAATGTTGAAATATTTGCATGAAAAATTACAGAATTTGGTCTGGAAAAAAATTAAATGTATCAGTTTATTGGCCTAAATATCA
>NW_018128213.1:226647-243779 GCF_001952655.1 Monopterus albus
TGCATGTTTTGTCATGTTATTTAAAAGCTCATTACCGCCTCTGTCTGAAAGCTCCTTGTTGCTCTTCTTCCAGACAAAATGACATACATGGGCCAGAGGTTTTGTGTTGTTGTTTATCCCGCTGAAAGTGGCAGCAGCAAGAATGGAGATGGAGAGGAAGGAGAAGAAATGAAGGCAGTCAGGTCCCCTTTGTCCACGGAGGACGGAGACAACCACAAGTCAGTGGACTGCTAAAGTGCATATCTCTATCTCCCACCTTCCCCTAAATAAACAGACATATGCAGACATATGTGGGTGTGCAACCATACTGAACAACATTATTGCCTCCACACTTTGTTTTTAATATCTTTATTTTAATATTTGTTTGTCAGACTTTTCTGTCTGGGGTCCTTCAATAATGCAATAAAGAAGGATTAGCAACTTCCAACTCTTTCACACAATTAACCTTTTACTACTCTTTATCATCATCATCACCACCCTGCTTCTGATCCTCCCCACCTTCCTGGACACATGCCATATACACTCTCACTGTAAGAGCATCATTCTTTAGTATTTTTAATTATCAGAAGACTCGTACTGTGCTGCACTGGCTGCACATACTCATTTTTGCCACATTGTAAATTGTGCTCTGTCATGCATTCAACACACCAAAGGTGTATTTTGATTGTCAAAGCAGGAAATCACGTTCAGATCAAGTCATGTATAAAGTACACTAAACAGTGTGTGGCTGTGATTCTAAAATGTTTCTTATTTTTGTAATTGTGATTGTTTATTTGCCTTTGTTATTATCTCGGTTTTAATATGATTTTAGTTTTGTTCATATTCCTTTTTTTTAAAAACTCAATATCACATTAGTCCGGGCCTTTTTTTTACTCTTGAAACTGCAGATATTCTCAAAACCTGCATGTGAGGTATACTTTGTATTGGTAAAGCTGCTGTGCAGTTCTCGTTAACTGGCTGAATTGCAAAATATTCTATACTTTACAGCTGTTTTTTTTACTGATGCAAAGTGGTGGTTAATCCTCAAACTTTTGGATAGCTTTCAATTTTTATGAAAGCAACAGCAGAAAAGTACTTTTTAATATCTGAGGGTTTTGAGGTCTCGACTGACACTAAACAAATAGTTAACTCGTTAAACTGCAAGTCCAGCAAGGACACGGATGACTAGAAAGACGAAATAGACACGTGATGTTTCCCAGCATCTCGAAACTGACACGTGAATGAATGCCTACTGAATGTGGAAAACAGTCTCAAAAAGGCATTGATTGTCTTTCATGTTTTACAGTGCAGTATTTTTGTACCTTACCATCTAGCTGTGTTTAAATATTTTGTGTGCTATAGTTAGGGCATAGAAGTGAGAGCTTTACATAAAACATATTTTTGATTTATACAATTCAGTAGAAGATATTAGTGGAATATTAGTCAGGCACCAGCAAAAACTGAATCTCCACCCCTGAATGAATCTGTTCTTTGTTGTCAGCTAATAGTTATGTCTATTATAATGCTGTATGTAATAGTAACAACACTTTTGCACATGTAAGCACACAATATGTACTTAAATGTCTTCAGTCTTTCTGTAATGTAGTGTCTCAGGGCATCCCTACTGCCTTCTCCTTACATACACTGCCATGAAAATACAACAGATCTGACTGGTTGCCTTTGAAATCCACTTAGTTAGTGCTTAATGTCTGTACTGTGCTTTTAGGTATTTATTTCCTCAGGAGCCTTAATCTTACAAGCAACCCCACGAAGCTCATAGTGGACAAAAAGTGCAGAATAATTATATCATTAAAATTGGGCCAGTATTGTAAATGTTGCTCTTGTTATAGTGTAAGGAGGAACAGGGTGTAGTGGATGGCTTAACAAATACTATGATGTGTGTTGTGCAGGTATGATTATTGTATATTTGCAGTATACACAGATGTCAATACAGTCTGTATGTTGTCTCTAAGTTAATAAAAACCACTGATTAATGTTTGAATTTGTAATATAGGGCATTTATACAAGAAGTACCCCCTGGCTTTATCTTTATTCCACTGTATGACCATTTCAGAGAAATTGATTGCATAAAATACTTTCAAGACATTTTCCTCCATTTTTACCAGACAGCAATCACTATGTGGTCTTTCTCAGCAGCACCCTTACTGTACATAACTGAGGCCTGAATGCTGCAGCTTTGTATTATATGGTATTGCAACATGTGCAGACATCTTCATCACAATTTCAAGTCTAATTCTGCATGACCTACTGCTTTAAATATAAAAAGCGCTTAACAGTGCTGATATCTGACTTCGGTCTTACTTTATTGTTGCCCATTTTCCCTGAGAAGCTGCACTTTCAGCATTAATTCAGACCATAACAGGCCTTCACTGTGGTGGAAATATGAAGTTTTCTACACTGTTGATGAATGCTGGTAATCTAAGCAATTCTCTTAGCAATACATTAGAACATTACTTGATTAGAATGTTAATTCTAAACAATTCTGTGTACACACTAGTCTCCAATATGAGTCGACCCTATTTGTGTACCTATCATGTTGAAAGCCATTTGACTGACATAACTTAAATCTCTTTGTGTTGAAAATGTAGCTGTATACTGTATCTTGGTGGTGAGTGTGTGGCAAGAATAAAACAATAAATGTACATGAACAAAACTTTTCATTTCTCCTTTGTTCAGCTCTGTTGAAAATGTTAGATCAGGGGTTTTCAACCAGTGGTTTGTGGGCCCCCCTTGTGGACAGCAAAGGCATTGCAGATGGTCCCTGCATGTTATCAATAATGTAGGTTCATTGTAGGAATCAATATATTTTTTTAAACATTTCCATGTATTATTTGTTTTTTTTTGTGAATAGTCTAATTCATACAAATATGTACAATTCAGAAAAGCCAAGGTGATTTTCAGGATTAAAATATTGCACAGTTAGTTGGTCTATCCACCCCACAACAATGGTCCTCCAGTGGCTACTTCAGAATGGTGGTTCCTGGGTCAAATTAGGTGAAAAACCCTGTGTTAGATGAATGCACACAAAATAGAAAGGTGAGGCATTTTCAGCATCAAGACTGTTTATTCTGCGGACCATGGCATTGGTGAGGTTCACACAGCTCTGAACACACTGAAGTTGGCCATATGGCTCCTGACACACAAAACTAACAATGCCCAAACTGAAGTCACTGTCAGACAGGACCATAGCTGGCAGGCTCTTTCTCTGCTCACAACAGTAAAATACTAAATGGATATCCTCAGTCTATTTATGAAGCAAATGTAAAACAAACTATGCATGATTTAGAATGAGAGGTATTAAGTTTTAATGCACATAAAAACACATTTTACTTCTTACCATTTTGGGAAGTAGGTTGTCTAGTGAACAGATGCTTTGCTTCTTGTTAGCAAAATATAAGCACTTCTGAAGCTCATTAATTAAAACATTATATCTTGTTTAATCCTTAGAAAAAAAACAAAGTTTAAAATGATAATAAGCATATAACAGTTATTTTGTATGGATTAAACAAACAAGATATAGCATTTGAACAAGTGAGTTTTCCATTCGACAAAGTCAGACATGCTGTTTCCAGTCTTTATACTAAGCTAAGCTAAGGGTCTGCTAGCTCTAATGTTTAACAGACATAATGGTCAGACATGACACTGGTACCAGTATTCTTGTGTAACTTTCTACCAGAACGTGAATAAGTGTACTTCCCAAAATGTTTAACTCTTATTTAAATGTGCTTCACAAATCTAACTGAGCTATATGTCTGAAGCTGAAGAAGTAAACCTCATTTTATGTCATACTCAGAAGCCAATGACTGTGATCCAAGGATGGGGTTCCCTATAATATCTTTAGGCTTCAATTATCTCTGCTTCATTGTGAGTCAAAGAAACAAAGATGACCTCTGTGCTTTAACACTTTGGGAAACTCAGCCTTGCCTACTTCAGAGCTGTAGAAATAAACACAAAAGGTCATGGCAAAAAGTTTTCTATAACAGCCATATTAGCTCTATGCTGTGAATCTATAGCTAAAGCTTGTTGAATTTTGAAAGTAGCATTGCCTTTTTTTACCAGCTGAGCTTTAACATCTCGTCACTACAGTGGGAAACTGTTTGCAGCACTTTTGTCTGCCACAAGTACAACCTGATAGAACTCTTTCTGCCAATGGCTCTGTGTTGCCAACCAAGTGACTGCAACTAGTGGCTGTGTGTCTTCAATGTATTCGCTTAATGTGGGCATCGCAAAAGCTAAGGCATGTTTTGTAGTGATGTCTACAATGAAAGCTTGGAGTAGAAGGTTCTGAGAGAGCAGAGCGCCTGTCCTCCTCGCAGAGCAAGTACCAGATGGAGAACGGAGCCTCCCTGGATTTTATAGTCTGCTGCAGTTTTCTCATCATTCCTGAGAATAGAGAGGAAAGGGGTGCAGGATAGAAGACAGGATAAGTTTTCTATGTTTCACCTGCCTGCAAGGCAAATTCCCCCCTGTGTACAATAAACTGTATCCTTTAGTTAAGACAGCGTATCTTGATCTTACATCTGTTTTCCACTGTAGATCAACCTCTGCTGTTGGGGAGGGATCCCCTCTTTCTCTTCCACCCTTTCTTTAATCCGCTCTACCTGGACGGAAATGAATGCAAACCATATTTCTAAATGCTCAAACAAACACTAAATAACATGTTGTTAACACAAAGCTCGAATGAGGAGATGATCATCACATACCTTATCAGTGGGCTCTATGTCAATCTCTATCTCCTTCCCAGTGAGCGTCTGTGGCAAAAATAATTTCAGGCGATCGTAATACGAATTATGATGCAACTCGGTGACTCAGTAATAACAACTGTTCCAATGACAAACCGGGATAAGCGTTGTACTTGCTTTATCTTACCTTCACTTTAATCAGCATCTTTGAATCAGCAGTACCACTACGCGTTAACTGAACCTATGATTTGACTAAGTGCCAGAAGAAAAACAATCTTTCAACAATGCTGTATATTGGGAAAGAAATTCAACATTTCTTATGTTTCAAAAATTCAATGAGTGTTTCTCATCGAATCCCGCCGCCACCTGGTTCGGATGTAAACAGTTCCGCTTCAACTTGATTTCGAACTTGGCTTTTACTTCATTTCTCGTCAAAAAAACAACTTTAAATCTTCCTTAAAAACGATCTTACATTAACGTGAGCATCGCCCCCACAACGACAAACGGAAGCCTGCTCATAAATACGTAAAACAATCCTTACGACATCAGCGTGACGTCGCGTTTTGCGCGTCTCGCATTTGTAGTTTTTGCTTGCGGTTCGACTACAAGTTGACACCCTTCAAAAACTACAAGGCGGATGTCAAAGTGTCCGCCCCCGAAAAGCGTCCCGCGCAGATAGTGGAAAAGGAAGCAGTGCCATAGACAAAACAATCACATTTCCCCAAGGTAAGTTTTTGTCAAATTCACAAGATATCTAATTCGTTCACTTATTACTAGCTTATACTCGAATAAACGAGTTGAAATGCTAATTAAGAGGATTCAATTTTGACTGTAAACTGTTCTGACCTTGAATTTTGACATGGGGTCATTATGCGCCGCGCTGTGCTATGGTTTAGTGTGAGCAACATTAGCACTAGCATGTTCATTATCGTGTAAGTAGTTTTAAATAACCACCTAATTAAAGATAGCTGTATTACATCTCCACAAAGCAGTAATTACAGTTCTAGGTAAACGTTGGCTCGGCTTTTGAATGGGTTCTCTCCAGACCATACACCCTGCCTGCTTACTGGCTTTTGATGACTGTTTTACCTGTATGACTGTATAAAGGGGGGAGAAGAGGGTGCGAAAATGACAAAAGACTGCTCAAAGTAAATATTCTGACCTCCTCTGTTTCAGAAAGTCACGTTCCAGGGCAAGGAGTACTGCTTCATCTCACGTCTTTGTTACACTACCTCTACTTGACACCCTGCTTCCAAAATGCCTCGGATTGAGAATGACATCAAGCTGGACTTCAAGGATGTGCTTCTTCGTCCAAAGCGAAGCACACTGAAGTCCCGGAGTGAGGTGGGGATAGCTATGGATGTTTTCCACATGAAACCTGGCTGACAGATGTTTCTGTTTTCTGAACCCTGAGTAATTCTAAGTTATTTTTGAGTAAGCACACATGGGCATTTGTTAGTCAATGAAGGAGAGAAAAGCGTTAGTCTCCATTCACATTTTAGTTGCTGGTCAGAAAATTCAAGCACTGGTTCTCAAGACTGATGTCTACATCTATTAAACATAGACTCCTCCTTTCATAGTTACTGTATCTGAACATCAACTGCACTAAAGTCTTGTTGTCCTCGTCTGTTTGAGGTGGACTTGATGAGGAGCTTCGCCTTTAGGAACTCCAAGGGCAGCTACAGAGGGATCCCCATCATTGCTGCTAACATGGACACTGTGGGGACCTTTGAGATGGCACTGGCTTTGCACCAGGTAGAATACACATTACATGGGATGTGAATAAGACCCTTTTATTATTTCACAAAAAGCTACAGAGAGCACACAGAGCTAAAACCTATTTGAATTATTTTAATGTTAAGTATCTTTGTTGTCGTTTCTTGAAGTGTCTGTCATTAGTTTTGTGGAAATGAAAAGTGACTAAAGTAGTCTAAACTAAGCTAGCTCTACTTAACTTGACTCTAAGATGTAAATACTATAATGCGTATATTACATAGCAGGTTGATAAATTGTGATAGGCCTTAGTTCCATTACATGCCTTTGAAAGCCCAGATTAAAACAAGAGGTGATCAAGCCTTTCTGATTCTGGTTTTCAGATGTCAGAACATAGAAACTTGTGGTTTACGTAGAGCTTTTTCTATATCCTTGTAATTGCAATGAATAACTCAAACTACTGCATGTTGCTAGATTTAATTCAGGGACCTCTTGGCCCTTTAAGCCACAGAAAGAATAGAAGCGCCTTTTAGATACAAGCACACCAATACTAATTATTTAGTTATTTCATCAATCTATTTTCTTACTCACTTACAGTTAGACAAACTGCCCCCAGTGGCCATTAGATGTCAATGCAGCGTCCTCAGACAACACTCTGAACCTGAACTTTTCAGTTGCCTCTTCAGCACTTAATTATATGGCTGTGTGTCTCTTCTTTAATGTGTTGTTCTTTGTCTCTTCCACTAGTTCTCTCTCTTCACCACGGTTCACAAGCATTACGATGTGGATGACTGGTTGGAGTTTGCAGCAAAGCATCCTGAATGCCTGGAGGTACTCAAAGTGTTAGTCACTGTATGACAAAACATATATGTTAATTAATGGTGGCATCAATAGTAACACAACGTCCTCTCCTCCTGGTTAATCTCCCAGAGTGTCGCCCTCAGCACAGGCACCGGTGACAGCGACTTTGAGAAGATTTCAGCCGTCTTGGCTGCAGTGCCACAGCTGCACTACATCTGTGTCGATGTGGCAAATGGCTACTCTGAACACTTTGTTCACTTCGTCAAAGACGTCAGGCAGAAGTTCCCCTCACACACTATAATGGTCAGTAGAGGTCTGTTTATTGCTGTGAAACTACAGTAGGTGGGGCTAAAAGGGAATGACTGCTCATTTGTTCACATTATTTGGATAAGTAATGAATAAAATATGTTTTATTATTTTTACTTGGCTCAGGCAGGAAATGTGGTGACAGGAGAAATGGTGGAAGAGCTCATCCTGGCTGGTGCTGACATCATCAAAGTAGGCATCGGACCAGGTGATCACAGTATAACAGTCACTAACACGTCTTTGCTCCATACAGAATGTTACCACATAATCGCTTAAAGTGGCTTTGACTTTTTACGCAAACCTTGTTTGTTTAACAAAAAAAAGCTGTTGTGACTCATTGTGACTGTGGCTCAGGAGGTAGAATGGGTCGTCCCTAACCTTAAAGTTAGCAGTTCAACCCCCTGCTTCTCCAGTTCAACTGTTGAAGTCTCCTTGAACAAGATAGTGAACCCCTATTTGCTCCCAGTGATGTCACCAGTGTGTGAATGAGAAATGGTTTAAAGTGCTTTGAGTGCACTTGAATGTGTAGAAAAGTGCTGTACAAGACCAATTAACATTGATTTGTTAAAAAAAACTGTTTATACACCTTCATTTATAAATAACTTTCCTTGGAGTAGCACATGGGTGGAGTTTCATCAATCAGGTTAATTCTCATGTAACTTTCTCACCAAATTGTTTACTTTCCCATGTCAATGCTGGTTGGGATGGATATTTGCTATGTATAAGCCTCCATTCATTTGCCACATAAAGATCAAACAGAGGACACACAGTTCTTGTATATGCTATTTCCTGTTTACAAATCCAGGGCTGCAGACTAATAAGACTTAAGTCATCTCTCACCCCTGTGTCTTTCTCTGCAGGCTCTGTGTGTACCACCCGCAAGAAGACAGGGGTGGGGTACCCCCAGCTTAGTGCTGTGATCGAATGTGCAGATGCAGCCCATGGCTTGGGTGGCCATATCATCTCTGTGAGTGACTCTCTTCTGTTAATAAACCAGTACTGTAATCAAAGTTTCCACAGAATTATTGTTGTTAAATTAATAATTTGACAATGTTTCTCCTTTTTATGAAGAGTTGGATAAGAAGTTTGATTAATATGTAGCTATAGCCAGGACAGTTAGTCTACTTAGCTAAGCGCAAGGACAAGCAGAAGTATGCAGCTAGCTGGCTCTGTCCAAAATTAACAAAACACAGGGTATACCTGCACTTCTAGAGGCCACTCATTACACACAAGTTGGTGTGTGTATGGGTTTATTTCTTAGCAGGCACAGTGACTTACTGGAGTCTTGTTGCCACCATTGCAAACAGCAGAAATGTCAGGAAATCATTGTTAGGCCAAGAAACAGACTGGGACATAAGTAACTGTAAAACTGCAAATTTGTGATTTTATACTTTTTTTGTATATATAAACAGACAAGATATATCATGTTAATTTTCAACTAGCTTATAAAATAGATTTTAGCTTGTCTTGCATTCTTCTATATAGTTGTGTCTCCTTTTCTCTTCCCAAGGTCAGTGTGATTTGTTAGATGAGTATTTCACCATGAGAATGTGCAGATGTATCTTTTGCTCACATGCAGCACTGATAAACATAGTCACACTTACAACGTGATGTTTTGTTTTGTCTCTTTTCTTCTTGTCTCTTTCACACAGGACGGGGGATGTACTTGCCCAGGAGATGTCTCAAAAGCATTCGGTTAGCTTTTGAGTTTTCAATTTGTGCTCTTTTTCCAACCATAGTATGAATTGTTTTTGTTACAACAGGCTTCTCATCATTTTCAATGTGACTCCCAGGTGCTGGAGCAGACTTTGTGATGCTGGGTGGTATGCTGGCTGGACACGCCGAGAGTGGGGGCGAGATCATTGAGAAAAATGGCAAGAAGTACAAGTTGTTCTATGGAATGAGTTCCGACATGGCGATGAAGAAACATGCAGGAGGTGTCGCTGAGTACAGGTCAGAGACAAAAATATGCTTTAGCGGATGTTTCCCTGTCAGTATTGATCACTAATCCTACAGTGTTCAGTAATTCAAGTTTTTTTTTCTCCAGAGCATCTGAGGGGAAGACAGTGGAAGTTCGCTACAAAGGTCCGGTGGAAGACACAATACGAGACATTCTGGGTGGGGTCCGCTCCACCTGCACTTACGTTGGAGCAGGCAAGCTGAAGGAGCTGAGTCGTAGGACCACCTTCATCAGGGTCACCCAGCAGCTCAACACCGTCTTTGGCAGTGACAACTGAATGTTGAGCTTGACTGAAGGAAACGTCCGCAACGCTGCTTGTCTGCCTCCACATGCTGTTTGTGCACTGACCACGAGTAAACACAAACAAACATATATCAATAGTAAATAATGCCATTTTATATTTATTAAGCTGAGGTTCTTCTAGTTGGATTTTCAGTATATTGAGCAAAACAGATTTTGAGTTACATTAAACTGTAATGTTGATTTTTTCATACAAGACAGTGTTTCAGGGGCCAAAGTCTCTACACAGTGAGATGTTTGTTAAAGCAGTAACTACTTCTTCATCATTTCAGTGTGCTGAGATCAGATTCTAAGCCTTTAACCCACATAGAAAATTAAACCAAATGTCTTAAACTATTTAGAAAGTTATAATATTTCTGCAACTGCTGTGTCTAATTAGGGAATTGAACTGTTTTTAGAAATGTTATCATTCCATCACTCAATAAGTTTTGCACTTTGGTGATTTAAGATTTGTCTAATATTTAGTTTCCATTATTGTCTCATGGAAATATTCCAGCACCTATTACTGCACAGGTATTTAACATAGTTATGCTTTTATATAGTAAATAGGTGAATTAATTTGGAAGAATTTATATATGGACCATTGTATTCTGAATTTTAATATGCACAGTATATAAATGTTTTTCTCCTCTGGTTCTAGCTGCTCCTTGTCATTACCAAAGATTGTGTGGGTGTATTTTAGTGACTTCCAAATTGATTTATGATTCATGAAACCAGTAAAGTAAGTGGGCATTCCTTAAAATTAGCATGGGAAGTTTGGCAGCATCAGTATTTTGGATTTTGTTTCATCTCACACAGTGTCTGTACTTACATTTCAAACTGTTCATACAGGATTAGTGATGTTTCACTTTATTATTGTCAAACTGGTGTGAAAATTATGGTTTTATTTTAGCAAAAGAAAAATGCACTTTTTAATTCAGTTCATTTCATGTTATATTTAATTCAATCAATAAAAACATACCACATCTTAACATTTATTGACTGGATCATTCACAGTGTGCATATAATAATTTCCTTGTTTTTATTCTGAAGTAATGAGACCAGAGCTTTACAAGAAACTTCTAAGTGCAATGACCCATCCACCACCACTAGATGGAGTCAAAATGACCCTGTATATAGGCTGATTTGATTTAGAATAAAACTACAATTTTGCCCCCAAAATCTTTTTTCATAATTTGTTGAAGCCTCTACACACCAACAGTCCCACCATTGAGATCTTAGGACTGTTTTATCCATGTTTTATTGTAAATTGAGACATTGGAGATAAGCTCTCCAGTTTATTTATTTTATTACGTTTTAGTGAAAGCATAGCTACAGTTTTACAGTTGCATTCCAGTTTGTGCAGAACAAAATGTTATTGGTCACTATCAAGAAGTATCCGTATAAATGCATTGGTGGTTCAGTGGTAGAATTCTCGCCTGCCACGCGGGAGGCCCGGGTTCGATTCCCGGCCAATGCAGGAACTTAATTTTTTTTTTTTTCTCGGGTGTCTTTGGCTCAGGAACAGCATCATCCCCCAACCGGAAGGTCAGCAGGTCGATTTCCTTTCTCTCTGTTCCACATGTTGAAGAGTCCTTGGGTTGCTCCCGATGACCAGAGCAACACCTTGCAGTGATAGTGCTGTCATACGTGTGTGTGTGTGGATGCGTTTTTCCTGCTATGTGGGGACTTCTTCCTGACTCCATTTCACGGTGGGGACCTAAATTGAGGTCCCCATGGGCAAGAAATTGAATTTTAGGGTGGCAACATGGTTTAGGGTTAGGATGAGGTTATGGTTAGGTTAAGGTTAGGGTCAGGGTTAGGGTTAGGCAAGTAGTGGTTCTGGGTAAGGTTAGGGTTAGTCTACAGGAAATGCATGTAAGTCAATGTAAAGTCCCCATGGACTACAAAACATAAACTGTGTGTGTGTATGCACTCGTGTATATACACACATATACATTGAACTTATCATTTCAATGATATGCTTTTTATTGAGCCAGAGATAAATTCCTTTTGTCTAACATACTAACATATATTGATACAGACGTGTCTAAAAAGTGGCCTGTGATTGTATATTACTTGAGTTACAATGAAACATGGAGGGATTTAATAGCACCGCTAAATAAAGAGATATTGGAAGTCTTGTTAGAAGAATGTCGTGGAAAGCATTTAGTTTTGATTACGTACTTAAAGGAAACCGGAATAACCCAATAAAGGTGATTATCCTTAATAAAAAAGGTTTCTGCCTTTTCTACTGTTCCACATTTCAGTCCAGTAGGTGGCGGTAATGCACCTATTATGTTGTTGTTGTCAATCGCCAGTAAAATTTACAGAAGCTGTGTTAGTGAAAATGGCGGATCATAAAGGGGTGAGTTAACTGTGCGTTTTCAAAATATACATTTTTTTTTTTTTTAATTTGAAAACTTTTTGTTATTTCTACTGTTCACATTGTAACATCGAAGTACATGTTAAGAGTAAATGACAGCTTATAGGCCTACTTAGGACAATGGTTTGCATAAGTTTGATAAGTAAAGGTTGACTTAGGTTTCAAATTTAATTCTTTGTTCTATTTATAAATTAATATGACATTGTAGAATAATCCGGATTACGTATATCTTTTTGAAGATTATTCTTAAGTAACGTGACTTTTTAGCTGAAAAATGCATCTTAACGAAACTGAGATCTGAGCATGTGGAAATAGAAGCTTTGAAATGTTTTATTTGTTTACTTCCAGCTCCATGTTACAGTTTGCCATGAAGGTGATTTGCCTACACCAATTTATCTAGACTCAGATGAGTGGCAAGGTCGGACAGTACCCTGCTGTAGTGGCACATGTGCAGACCGATGGGAGATCTGCTATAAAACATGCAGGTAGTTGGCATGGTCAGAAAAAATGTTATGTTTTAAATAGAGTATGTATTTACAACTTATTTATTAGTGATAGTAAACGTTTTTACTTCTAAACTGATTTACTGATCATTGTTGTGAACACTCACAAAAGAAAAATATGAGTGATTGTGATTTATACAATTTATAAATGCCATCTAGGATGTGTGAAAAACTGCCACTATCACTGTTGCTATTGTCCAAGGATTGTAATCAACCAAATGCTTATATAAAGCATGTGCAACAGTGTGGGGACATGTGTTGCCCACATTCCAACAACAAGGCCCACCATGGCATCTGTAATTTTCACTCCATCCACCATTCCATCACCTGACCATACCCCAGAAGTGTCTGGCTCTGACTCTGCTTACATACTGTGTAACATTAATATCCATATTCATCGGCCAGTCTGACAGGTGGCAAGACTTATGTCAGATGCAGATCGAGACCAAGACTGTATTAGACCCCCTAGTCTGAGAGTGTGACCCCTTCCCTTCATTACACCCTCTGTTGCCAGTGTTATGTGTCAGTGTTTTTAATGTTTCATCACTCATGATTAAATGACATACTCAAGCTGGTTTTGTTATGACTTTGAATATATTGCACAAAAAATAGAAAAGCAACATGACAATCTCATGTTATCCAGCCACATTACTAAGCTTCTTCTAATAAAGATAGTTTCTGACAGATAATTCTTTAAGAATTCAGTTACATTCAGTTTATAACCTGCCATAATAAAGAATATATAAGGGTAGAATATGGTACACGGTTACATATATTTCTTAAGAGATATTCATGCTCTCTCTCCCATGTTAAGGAGGTCAATATCAAAATGATTAATCAACGAGAGTCCAAATGAAAACTATAAATTCAGGACATCTCAGACAAACCTACCACTTCCTAATAAGTCAGTAAGGATGTCAAACCAGGTTACGCTCTGACGGGGCTCTTTGGGCTCTGTCAGTCTCGGCCGACTCTGTACTCTGCCCTCTGCGGCTGCCAGAACTCAGCACCTTCAATAATGCGGCGGATCATGGAGGCGGATGTGATAAGCAGGTGCCCAGCAGCGTGAAGGAGGGTGGAGGCTACACGTAGGACTTCTCTGAAAAGCAGAACCGAGGTGAAGTGTGCTCAGTGTGTTTTTGTAAGGCACATCTAATATCAGATGGCTAAGCTTTTAATCACCAGCACTGGCACTGATTTTTGAAAAAGCTTATTGCCTTCTCATTCTCATTGCCTTGTCAACCTAGCAGTTTGTTCTATGACAAAGTATTTTCATATCATCTTATGAGTAAAAAAATGAATTTGCTATTAACATTTGCTTGTAGCATTTTTACAGTGCTGTGCTGGTACGTTTTTCTATTGTGACCTTTGACCTCTTCCTCTCGATTTACCTGAGGACTTTCTTGGGCCCTAGACACTGGAAGTCGGCGCTCACAGAGTACAGGCCTTGGAATGTTGCCTTCACACTTAGAGAGCCAAACAAATCCTTTGAGCTCATCCTGTAAAGGTCAAAGGTGACGCGAGCTATGTCTTTCCCAGTCCTTGGTTTGTTGTTGTGAGATTTATACACAACTGTACCCTGTATAATCAGAGACAGGCGTCACATATATTAAATACTTGAGATCTGTATGCCATGCAGGGGAAAAAGTATGTTTCAAACCTACTAAATCTGTTTTAAAGAAGTCTGTGTAAGGTATAATATATGGGGCTATATAATGAATAATATTTTGCTTCTTTGATCCAACGTACCGCCTGTGGTCTCCATGTCTGTCCAGGCTCCAGAGCCATGAGAATGGTGTTGTCGGGCAGAGTGATAAGGAAATCATCAGAGTCCACCTCTGTACCATCCTCCTCACAAACCAGGCACAGAGACACTGCAGACAGGGACAGCAGCAGCGCCTGACATACCTGCACCACAGATTCAGTCACTGTCACACTCAAAGAGCCTTTGGTATAAATATGCAGTATAAAATAAGCTTTGATGTCCCAAATAAAATAGATCTACTTGTTTTGATAGTAATATAACTTATACAGCATACAGTATTTATTGTAATCATGGATAAAACAGCAGAAAGAAACAGACCCTAGGGAAACTATGTTAACGTCTACATAAAGTAACATGCAGAAACAAAAGTAAATTCAATCAGGCTGTTAACTACACTGTAGATATTTTATCAAAGTTGACTCCTGATTTCATGTGAACATTATCATTGCCTGTAGATAACATCACATCCTCTCAGTGGATTTAAGACCATTATTGTTAATTCACTTGTTGAAACACTGTTAACTGACTTTAAAAAACACCTTTCAGCTTTTAGTGTTTTTGATTTTAACATTACTTTTTTAAAATGTTTTTTGTCCTATTTTTCCATATTATATATAACCTGTAGGTAGCTCTGATCAGGAATAAAGTTTTTGTTTGTTTCTTCCCATTCCATTTTGTTTTATAGTCACTCTCACCCTCTCTTTCAGCTCCTCCAGGGTCCCAGCTGTGATGCCCTTCCTGGTCTCCCTGTTGTGACAACACACCCTGAAAGGGCGCTGTGGTGGGGACCACACTCGCTTGGTCACTGTTCTGAGGACAGACGTGAGAGAAAGGTAATCACATTATTTCATTTGCTGAGCTACATTCATTATTTAATAAATGTTCTGTCTGGATGCTTTGAGATTTTCACAACAAACTGCCATAAATCCTATAAATGGCATTCAGCCATCACTGATTTTATTATTTACACTTGTACTTCCTACTGTAATGTGAAAATATGCTTTGTGAAAGAGTCTCTTAATAGTTTTGCTTTTGTCCTCATTTTGAGCTGAAGAAAGTAAACATTTCAAATCCAGTTATTTTTTAATACCTCACCAAAACTATTATAATAGGCCAATACTTCAAATTTCATAGTAACCCTAAAATTATATATTGTATCATTAAGTTAATTATATACTTATTTAAGTATCACCTACATTAGTCAACAGCTCCACTAAAGGCTGTTGACCAAGCTATGGGATCATGAAGCAAATCAATACAATATAAACAGGGCAAAACAACTCTTTACTTACTTGATAAATGAAGATGTGGATTCCATTGTGGTCAGCCTCCTGCTCTCTCTCTTCACAGCTGTCTTTTTGTAGGGTGTGATTGGAATAATGTCAGTACTCCGTGTGTTTAACCCAGCAGCTGGACTTTGCTCAGAATCTGGTGACAATTACAGAGCAGAACAGAACAAAGTTCATGCGGCTTGAATGTCTGATGTATGAGACAAGCAAAATAATTACCTTTATAATACAACCAATACTGTATATTGACTCAAACTTTAATAATCTTGTTCATATATAAACATATAACAAACAATTTTGACAAGTATCCCTAATATATGATTCTTTTTTCAAAGAATTGTGGCCTTAATATATAGCGAGTTGGATATTTTACAGTTAAATTAGACTGTTAAAATGTAATAAAACTAAACTAAATGACTCCATGTAAAAGCAATAAAAGAAAAAAAACAACTGTGGCAATAAAAACATAAAACAAGGTTAGAAATTAAAACTGTTTGCTATTAATTTATGAAAGGCATTTTAAAAAGATAAGTCTTAAGAAGTGTTATAAAAGAAGTCCACAAGTCTTGTTTTAAGGGATATAGATATGACAGTATTTGATTTGATTTGATTTATTCTTTCAAGCATGTAAAAACAGTTGATATGACAACACACATACACATAATCCAATATCAATTTGCTTATACCTAGTATGGAGCAGGAAGAAGTCAGACTTATCCAGTCCTACCCCATTACATCATCTTACCATCATTGGTTTGCAAGCAGTATCTCTACATAGATAATTCTCTTCTACACCACACAAGTAATATACTAAAGAATTATAACAGAGTATTAACATTCATACACCACACCCACAATGCTCCATCTAATTAATCATTGAGCCTGTTCTTGCATATATCTTGATTGACACATACCTTCATACTTATGTTTAAACTCATCAATTCCAGTACTATTTTTTATGTCCACACTTAAATTATTCCATAGTTTTACCCCACTTACGGAAATACAAAATCTTTTTTTGGTTGTACGTATTGCATGAATTTTTAAATTTAACTGACCCCTTAAATTGTATCCCCCTTCCCTTTCATTAAATAGTTTTTGAATTCCACCAGGTAATAAATTGTTCCTGGCTTTATACATAAACACAGACGTCTTATCAGTCAGTTAAAGCAGCAACGTCTATAAAGCCAAAATCCCAAATACTATACAACGTAACAAGCACTTCCCTGCTGCAGGGATCCATTTTCTAACCTATAACAAGGTGCCAGGTGCAGACGCAGCTCCACTGTGTTATTGGTGGCTTCAAACTTCTCGCTGTAATAGAAACATGTTTTGAGTAATGATTCATATCAAAAATTCTTTAATTTACATAAACCTTCAGTTTTTTGCAAGTGCTGTGCTGATACTTGTATTCACTTATATTGGAGTTTTAGATACCACTAAAGCAT
>NW_018128213.1:244215-257479 GCF_001952655.1 Monopterus albus
TTGTTAAAAAAGTTTGAAATATCCAATACATTTCGTTCCACTTCATGATTGTGTCCCACTTGTTGTTGATGCTTCACAAAAAAATTATAGTTTTATATCTTTATGTTTGAAGCCTGAAATGTGGCAAAAGGTTGCAAAGTTCAAGGGGGCCGAATACTTTCGCAAGGCACTGTATCATCTGTACAAATGCTTCTTCCTAAACCAGGACCCACATTCACAAAAAACCTATTAAACTTCTCAACTACGTCCTCAAATCTCTTGACCGGTGTATCATTATCCATAAAATATTGAGGGTTGTTACTCCTGCTGGTACTGTTTCTAATCAATTTATTTAATATATTCCAAGTACCTCTCATGTTATTTTTATTATCCTCTAATACTTTAGAGTAATATAGTTTCTTACATCTCCTCAAAATCTCAATTAATTTGTTCTTATATGACTTATATTTTTCTTCCGCCTTCTTTGATCTGTCCTTTATGAATTCCTTATATAACGCATTCTTCTTTTTACATGCATTCTGTAATCCCTTACTCATCCACGGTTTCCCACTGTAATTCCTTTTGTTTTTATACTGCTTACGAGGACAGTTCCTGTCATATACTTTCTTAAATATATTTAAAAATTGCTCATATGCTTTATCTAAGTCTTCCTCTCTGTAAACTGATTCCCAGTTTTGCCCCATAAAATCCTCTTTTAGCCTCCTTACAGCATGTTCATTAATCACCCTCCTATAGAAAAGATTTGTTTTTGGCCTCTCTTTTCTATACTGGCCATCATAAACCACAAATACTGGTAGATGATCACTAATATCATTTATAAGTAATCCACTTGTCATTTTGCTGTCAATAACATTGGTAAATATATTATCAATTAATGTTTCATGCTGGGTTGTTACTTTGCTTTGTACCCATCATAGCTTCAAATCTGTAATTTTTTTCAGAACAATAAAACCAGAGAGCCTCTTCCTAAAAACAAGAGGATAGTTTGTGAATGAGCACACCTCCTGCTGCTGGTGTTGTCAAAAGTGGACAGCACAACAAACTTCAAGGGCATTAATTAAGTTGAATTTTTCCTCCATCAATAGGTAAACAAAGCGGTTAACTGAGAAACCCACTAGACATTTTGCTGTCAATATCATTAGTAAATATATTATCTATTAGTGTTGCATGCTGGGTTGTTAATCTACTTGGTTTTGTGATTTTTGGGTATAAACTGCATCTATATAATGTGTTAATAAACTCCTCAGTTCCTGTGTGCTCCTCAGTATTAATATACTGCAGCAGTACTTTGTTATGTTACAATGTTTTAAGAAATTCTAGGCTTTGACTATAAACTCAAATGAATACCTACAACATTTTACCATTTAATTAATTTTTTTTTATTTTTATTTTTTGCTTTTTATTGGTACGTTATTCCTACTCATATGCTCAGTCATGTGCTAACATTTTACTTCACTTTTTAAAACATTTTGTTTTTTAAAACAAGTTAAAACATGTGAACTGAAAGGCTGTCTGTCAACGTCATTTCCTGGTAACAAGTTTGGATGCGCTCATTTCATTTTTCACGTGGGGACGCATGGGCGGAGTTTCCTTTTTGAGCGTATGACTGCTATTATATATTTCGAAGCACCGCCAAGTCGGCACGCCCAAAGTAAGGATTTGAACGAACGATATTTTTCCCATGAAGGCGCGAGGATGAGAAGCAGAACTTTTAGTCGTCTATTCCTATCCTTGTTTGTCGTGGGTAATAATAGTAATCTTTAAATAGGTCATTCCAATATTTGCCAGTGTTAGTAAACATAATCTCAGCGGCATTTCCTAAACAACTTTGTTTGGATAAACTGTTGCTTCCGCGTCAGATGCGAAGATTTATCTGGCAGCAATTTGACTAAAAGTTGCCAGGCGAGCGTTATCGTCAGTTTGGTTAACTAGCTGACTTTGACTCACTGGGATGGCCACAAGGAAACCCCAGGAAAGCGGTAAGTGTTAATAGCTGTGATTACTCTACAGCTTGGACGTCAAGGTTTTTATTTGGCCAATCTTTTCGTAATTCACATCATAATAGTCGTCGTGCTACGTCCTCACTCAGCAGACAAATAGGGAGAGTCTGGCATTAGCATCAGTTCGTCAGTCCTTGGAAACAACAAGTTTTGATTGATTGACAACCCTGTGTGGTTTATTTAGATCAGTTTCTATTAATTTATTAATTTATTATCTCCTGCACAGATGCCACCCTTCCGTTTGCTGCTCTTCAGATGCTGGCCCCACCTGTGCGTCTGGTGTCTGCAGCTCTCTGGAAGGTGATGAAGCAGAGGGATGTGATGCAGTATGGGGTTGTGGAGGAGTTTGTAACGTCGACCTGTGAGACAACTCCTGGGCTGCTCACCGTGAGGCACCAGGGCAGGCTGGCACTGGGGCTGAGAGCACGGGTGAGGCTTACAAGGGACGAGAAGTCGGATTTTGATGCCACTGCCTCCAATCTCTGTCAGACTATGTTATTCTCCATTTTGACAGATGCAGCATTACCATATATATTTTTGGTATTGTCAGCCTGGCTTGATGTGTACACATTTTTTGTTATTGTCAGCCTGGCTTGATGTGTACACATACTGCATGATTGATGATCTTTTCCTTTCTTTACAGCTAATATTGGAGTTGTGCTGTACACAGCCTGATGCTAAGGTGATTGAGCCTCACCTGAAAAGGATCTGTGCACCTGCTGCCCTTTCATCCTCTTCTGCTTCCGCTGTGGTACATTACAAAATCATATGCTCAGAATCTTAAAACCAAGTGCATCATCATTGTACGCTGTCAACAGTTAGTAGATGTTTATTTTAGACAAAGACTCCATCAGATTAATCTTCAGTCTTTGGTTAGCACAAACTATTACAGCTCCATGGTGACATTGCTACATCACAAGCAACACCACTAAAGCTCGGAGGTGATTAGAGAACTAAATGTCACAATATTATTGAGACGCATGATATTAAGGGGTATTGTGACATTAAAATAATCAAAATCTTAGATGTCTGAATTCTGAAGCATTTGCTTGGGTGGTTATAATATTAAAACAAGTGTTCTTGAAATTTTTGTGGTATGAAATGTAATTTTTGCTATTTTGTCTTCTAGAGTGAAGATGTAAAAATTGTAAGAACAGTTGAAAATTTCCATTCTTTGGTTCACATGCTGCTAACAGACCCAGCCAAGAGAGGAGAGTTCTTCAGGGTGAGTTCCTCTGCTCCAGTGACACAACAGCTCAGCAGCAGCTAATGATTTAAATCTCTGCTCAGTGGAGAAGCAGGAAGGTAAACGACTGACCACTCTTCTTCTTCTTCTCTCCTCTGACAGGAGGAGTTTTCTGTGCATTTTGGTCCAGAGTTTGACCAGGACCTGGAGAAGCTGCTGTGGGAGTTTCTGATTCGACTAGACCAGTTTCTCCCAGTTCCCAACCTCGCTCAGGTAGTGAGTCCATCTGAGAACAGCTCCCTTTGCTTTGTCAGAAATTACACCCAGTTTATTGCACTTGTCATTACTGCTTTAATGCAATTTTTATTCTATTGTAAAAAGGCAACTCGGAGCAGTCTTTATTACACCCATTTTTAGTTTACAAGCCTACAACACTTGTGAGTTTGGAAAAAGTTGCTCTTGTGCTGTTACCATTAATCTTCTAATGAGATTTTGACTGAATTTTAAGAAGAAAACTTTATTCAAATGTAGTGTTGTTTTTTTAAAAGGAAGCGATGTCTATTTATTTGCCTCCAGACTGTGTCGTGGCTCAGTAATGCCCCCCCTGTCCTGGAGGAGTGTGCGCAGGCAGCCACCCAACCCCAGCTTCTGAAGATTTTGCTTCAGCACCAAGCCTGTCTGGGTCATCTTGAGTCAGCAGGTAGAATAAGGAGGCTTGTTAGCTTCTTGCTAGGATGACTGTAACACCAAGACCTTTAGTGTATGCTTCTAATATTTAAAAACTTTGTTTTACAGCATCTGTCCCTCCAAACCTGGGAGACTCCATCCTGGCTTCACTCTCTCTGCCACCATCTGGAAGAGTACCTTCAAATCATCCAACATCATCTTCTACGGGCCAGTCTGATGGCACACAGACACGAGACGAGACACTGTTTATTACACCTGTTATTGGACTAATATCTAATGAAGAAGTACCAATTATGTTTTCTGCCAGTAAGAGGACACCACGAGGAGATGAGCCAGCCTGCTCAAAAGATGCAACAAACAAGCTCTTGGACCCAAAAAAGAACTTGAAATTCACTGTGGTTAAACAGAGACAAGAAGCCAAAGATGATGGAGTGAGAGATGGTGAAGAACAGCCAGAGAAGGAGAGGGACACCTCAGAAAGCAGCAGCAGAGTGAAACGTAAACAGCCTTACAAAAGTGGATCTGATGAGGAGGAAGAAGTGTTAGCCATGACCACACCTGGAAAAAAAAGGTTAAGCAGGTCCATGCAGGATAGAGGTGACCAAGGAACAAACGAGGGCAAAGAAGACAGAGGAAAAACCGTGAGAAACTCAGACCTGGCAAACCATCTGATCCAGCTGGGAGTCAGATCGCTCCACCTGCCTCAAAACCCAGCCCTCTGCTCTATTTTCTTGTCTTGTCTATGCAACCAACCCAGAGTTGTTATCAACAAATTGTCAGTAGCCTCTGTTAGCACTAGCAGGACTGGTGGAGGAGAAATGTCCTTACACGAGGAACAGCAGAATCAGAGGAAGAAGTCGCTGGACGAAACTCCAACGCGCAAAAGCACAAGCAGCCAGCCTCGAAAGCTTGACTCAGAATTTCCTGGCTTGGCTGATAAAGAGTAAGAGACATAGTGCAAAGAGTGCTTTGGTATTATGTGAAGGTTTATTGCAAAACTTACAGACTTAAGTACACAAAGTTCAGTTGGTTGTGGACGCTGTCATTGCAGACTATGATTTCAATCCTATAAATACAATAAAATATTTAGTTCAGTGTTTCTGGTTTGGTTTGGTTTTTCTGTTTCTGTGTGAAATGACAGATTTATGAGTATGTATGACTATTTTTCCCTTTTAGAGCTGTGTTTCCTATAAAAAGGAATTTATCATTTAGATGCGTTTCAGTCTTAATTATGTTGTTTCTACTTGACAGAAATCATCTTTTATCAGTGGGTTTAAGCAGCACTCCTTCTTGGCAGCGGAGCAACACAGGTGATTTAAGAAACAAAATAAATTGAACATAGAGGATTATTTAATATCACTGATGAGCAGCAACAAACTGCATGAGTTGTAGTTTAACTGTTTACTTTTATGTTTAGAGACACTGACTCCTCCAGGTGATGGTGAGGACTATGTAGCCGATTCTGAGGATGAGGGAACAAAGAACTTCAAAGGCAGGGTATGTATGGCTGAACCATGAGAGAACAAGGTTTCCATGGGCACTGGAAATGTGTCTTATTGTAGAAATGAAATTTGGAATGAAAATATTTGTTTGGGGTTTTATCGGGCAGTTTATGTAGCATTACAAAAAAGATGAACAGTCAATGGTAGTTTCTAATTGTCTCTACCTCCCTCTTATCCTGCAGCAGACATAATTTCAGCATTTTTTACAAGTTCCAAAAAAATTATGCCTATATGATGTGCAATTAAAAGTAGGTGTCAGAGGGAATTTGAAGCAAGTAACTATTGTATTGTACTTGGTACAGTAAATCGCTTTCCTAATATTTCAGTCATGTTTGGGGTTTTATCGGGCAGTTTATGTAGCATTACAAAAAAGATGAACAGTCAATGGTAGTTTCTAATTGTCTCTACCTCCCTCAGCTGTTTATGAAGCGCTACTACAAGACCAAACATGGCACATACGTTCCCACTCTGAGGGAGTTCTGGAAGCCTGGGATGGCACGGCGGGACTCGTCTACTGGCAGTAGACGCAGATGATGTAAAAGATCGTTACTGCCAAGTTTGTTAAATGCCAAACACCTCTGGCTAAGCTGGTTTTGTCCACCGGCTACACTGATTGATAAGCTACTGTGGCAGGTGGAGAATTATTATTAATCTTACTCTTGATTTATGATTTTGTTATAGCTGAACCAGACTGAGTTTAACATGGGTTTATCATGGAAAACAAGCCCTGGAATAGCATATTATGGGCACTGTCGTGCAAATATACATTGTTACTGCATAGTGTGCTATATTTTATGTTTGTAAATATTTCAAAACTGGCATTTAACATGCTCAGTTAATAAAGTTTTTTTTCTTCATGTTGCAGTAATGTTTTGTATGACTTTGTATTATTTTGCATTTTGTTAACCCAGTTACATGAGTGGCTCGCAATGGTGAACTGCCCATTTGATACCCACATGGTAAAAAAATAAACATAACAGCAGTGTGTCTGGCAGCATCATCTGTTTCAGTTTATAATCCATACGACTGTCAACTTAAACATTCATTATCTGATGTGTGAAGCTGTGTAAAATGACAATTAGAAAATTTCGCATTAGCAATTAAATGTAAGATCACCAAATCCTGGTTGATCTTAGGTATACTTCACTTTTTTTTTTTTTTTAAACATTTTGCTAAATTACTGTGCCGTTCCATCACTTCAGAGGAATAGTGGAACTAATCAGAATTACAGTGAAACATAATTTACAGAGAGGCATATGCAACAGTGAATTTGTGTAGTCACTGGAGGCTCAGAGTCGACAGTTGATCCCTCCAGTCACTGTGATGGTCTCTCCAGTGATGTAAGAAGCCTCCTCTGAGCACAAAAAGGCAATCACTCCACCAATTTCCTCTGGTTCTCCAAGTCTGAATAAATGTCAAAAGGAAATGTGGAATGTGGCATTTATAATTTATTCATATGCAGTATTTGTGGATTAATAACATCAATGTCTAAGTGTACCTTTTAATGCTGAGCATCTTTTTGAATTCATCTATAATGTCTTCATTGTGCCACAGCTGGGACAGGAAAATTTGTATGTTACAGAAACTACAATATTCATCAAGAAGGTGCAGAACGCAATATTTGAGGACAAAAGCCCCATGTGAGTGTGTGTTCTCACCGCAGAGCTGAAGCGGGTCTTGATGATTCCAGGGGCCACACAGTTGACTCTAATGTTACTGTGAGCCAGCTCAGGAGCGAGGGCCCGGGTCAGACCTAGCAGAGCTGTTTTACTCACACTGTAGGGACCCAGAGCCTGGAGAGAGAGTCCATCAACATGCCACGGACATAGTACACATGCTGACCACCTTCAGAGCTTTTCTTAATTAAACTGTGTTAATGCCTGGTAAAATAATGTTGTTAGTTGATCCTACATTGTTGATGTGTGTCCTCATTAATTGTCTTGTTTTTAAATTCAGTGTGATGAAGCCAAAGACAATTTATCAACCACCCACTGTTCCATCTACAAGACTCCAGTACTGTGGACAATTTTTACAGACTGCTGGTTCCTGCCTTCAAAGATGTCCATATTAGATGTACTACGGGTTATTTTACAACAAAAGCTGAGTGCAGTTTTAGAATTTAAGCTGCTCCTATTTATCTTATTAGCAATAGGTTTGAGGTAAATGTTGCTCATCCTCTCACTGACCTGCATCGGTTGGTATCCAGCCACAGACGACACAAATACTACATTTCCCCCTCTAGAAAATGCAGACAAATAAAAGTTTTATCATCTTCATTGTTGTTTGGATCTTTCTGAGTCCATGTCTTTCAAATACTATATGATGTACCGTGTTGTAGATTTCACTCACCCCCTCTTCGTCATGTGAGGCACCACCAACTTGGTCATGAGGAAGGCCGATTTAACATTTACAGACAGGATCTAGAAAGAAATGTAAAACTGCTCAGTAACGATAATAAATACAACATTTACTGTTTTTAGAGACAAAAAGATGACTCATATTTTTCTGTCTGTGCAGAACTGGCTTTATAATTGAGTCCTGGGATAACATCTGTGTAATGTACCTTGTCCCACACATCCTCTGTGGAGTCCATGATGTTACCAAAAAAAGGGTTTACTGCTGCGTTGGATACCAGGATATCGATGCCCCCACACTGATCCAGAGTCTGTTCCAAACAAAAACATATCACTGACAATCTCAAAGTAAACAGCACGTAGTGATGTGGCCTAAACTAATTGTAACTGTCCGAGGACCAACTTACTTTGGTCCATAAAATAAAGACTCAACTGATTCATCACAATAATTTCAGTATTATCGTATTCAGTATTATCGCGGTCTGGGGTCACCTAGTCTTTTATTGACATTTTCAATTTGTGGATTTCCTTAGACTCACTAATTTTCTCTGATAACTCCTCAGATGCATCTTTTATGAACCAGCTTCTGATGAAACTGTTGTACAAAGGTTTACAACCATGCAATAAACGGTCTGGGGTCACAACCACACAAATGACTGCATACAATGACATGAAAGCATCAGCTAAAGAACTTAAGGGGCGCTATTATAAAAATTGCCACCACAAAACTCACCATTTGAACCAGTTTCTCTCTGTCTGCTCCAATGCCAACATTACAGGTGGTCCCGGTCACTTGGATACTCTGGCCTTGCAGCAGTGCCACAGCCTTGTCCACATTGGCCTGCCGTCGGCTGCTCACCACCACGTGGGCTCCTCTCTTGCCCAGAGCCTGGGCAGTAGCTAGACCAATGCTGAGGAAGTGGAGAGGAGCACCATGGATTATTATTGTGAATGTGGTTTTAAGTGATATGCAACTTTAATACAAGTGCTGAAGATCCCTTCAAATATAATCCTTGATGCCTGGATATGTGGAGAGTCATTTCCTTGGTCACTGGGAAATGACCAAGGAAACAGTACATGACAGTACATGGTTAATCATGTAGACTAATTCTTACCCATCTGTAGAGGCAGTGACTATGGCTACCTTTCCAGCAAGACTGCTCTGAGACATACTTCTTTTCCCAGCAACAGGACTGGTTCTAAGGCACCTGAAAACACTCCCCAGCATAACCTGTGAACAGAGCATAGACACTGACCATGATTATCAAAACACTGGGTAACTAGCGTAGAGATCACATGAGCAATGGTAGCTGTGGTGCACAAATCAAAATGAAGAGTGAAGACTGAATGGAATTCGTAAGTATTATTTCACCAGTCACCTAAACCATAGGTTACACATAGGGATCCACGGTGAAGCTGCAGAAATAATACAATTCTTAATCGCTATTTTAAAAGGCACGCTCAGCTCAGTTCAAATGTATGTTTATACCTACTGCCATGAATTAACAAGGTAATGCAGTTATGCAAATGTATCAAAAGAATGATCTCACCTTGCAATTCATGAAAAACTGAAGATAAAGTTGTACAAACAAATATCTCCCCAAGTTTGGACTTCAAACTACCGTCGACTACTGATGTGTCAATGCTTTCTGGGTAAAAGTCTCGCTGTCAGAATAAAAGCCTTTAATAGTCGATCGCATTTGACTGCTGTGTCTAACTCACGTTACACTTATACCCGTCAAAATAGCAATGTAAATTGTTAAAAGAATTGTAATATTTCTTCATAACGACCGATAATAGTAGCGGTAGAGGGCGGGTTACATATGTTGTTTTTCTTAATTTAACGCTACAGTTTAGGTATTGGGCTAACTGTAAAATTCGGATGTCTTTAAACACAACCTACAGAAAGAGCCAATCACACAAGCTGTGTAATCTACGCTGCGAGGGATCCACGCGACTTCACAGATGTTGGATTGGTCTAATGTCGAGGGTTGGCCATGATGCTCAAATTCAGGTTATTGTTTTAGATCAGCGAACTACGTAAACCTCTGAGCGAGGAGGCGGAGATAATTTTGTTGTCATCGCCGAAGATGATTGAACGCCAATGACCACAGATTTTTCACGCCTGGAAAGAAGTGATTTTACGCATCAAAGAGTGCACTGATGGAAGGCTTATCGGCGGTCAGAAAAAAACCGAGGTAATTATTTTATGAGTACAGTGTTGTGCGCTAACGTTGGCTGACAACCGAATTGGCTTCAACAGCGGTGCCATTGTTGTTTTGAAGTAAAGGTTAGCATTAGCAGAGAAAGGCGATTAAGATAACCAGTGTTAACGTAGTAACAATATCTAGTTAGCTAGGCCGCGGCAACATAACTCACGTTATTCTAGCCAACTGCTGCTAAAATGGTGTATATTTATCCTAGATAGCAGTTACATACTCAGTTGTCATATTTGTATATATTCGCTTAACGAGTGCATACCGCTTCATTATTTACGATGCTAAGCTAACGTTAGCTTTCGCTGTATGGGCTGCGCTTAACGTAACTGGGCGTGGAATGGGAAAGGATAGACAGGTGCTGCCGCTGTGTGCCTACTTTTCATTTCACGTGTCTAGTAACTTGTAGTTGAGGTTGACAAATATTGCTAAATTTGTCTCGGTGTCTTACAGTTTAGGCGTGAAAAGGGCGTTTATTTGCATGGATTGCAGGATTCTTATGAAGGCGGACGACGAGGCGCCCAGACTTTGAGATGTATCCCACCCAGACCCAGCTGTTCCTCGGCACCGAGTCTCTCTGGCGACCAGTACAACTCCGAGAAGCACAGCTGATCTAGATGGATGAGCCCGACTGACAAAGACTCTTGAGCTATAGTTTCTCTGAGACACTACTCTTAATTTATCAACAATGTCGGTCTCTGTGAGTACAGGGTTTGTTTCTTTCTGTGAATTTGTATGTAATGTTATCACAAGGGTCACAAATGTGATCTAAACTCACATGGCAAAAAATGCTGAGCATGTTTGTATGTTCCTGTGTTATCCAACCATACCTATATATTGTATCTGGATATTGCTATTTTAAGGGGCCTCACGTGGCTCAGTTGAGCCTGGTTGTCCCCATGGGGGTTGGTTTAGAAAATGAAAGGGGGCCTGACTCACTGGCTTTAGTTTGGCGATTAAACCCTAAACAGCAAGGGACAGATGTGCCTCTCATCCCCTCCCCCTCCCTCTCATCTCACTCATTACCATTAAGCCCTTGTGTCCATTTGCTCATTGATCCTCCCCGACTGTGCCCCTCTTTCTCTCTGCTTCATGATTACTAATGCAGCTGTGAATTTTGAGTTAGCTTTTATATTTTCCAGCCCATTCTCTTCACGTCCTTTGGTCTCTCACATGGACATTTAACGAGATCTTCCCCCTTCACTCCTATTCACTCTCCATTTAGTAGTGTTAAACAACCGACCTTTTTATACTCTTGACTGACTGTTGCCATGTCAATGCACTTGTGTGTTTGTGGTGTACAGATATGAGACACTTGCCTGTGTGAATTTAGGCTGTTGATTAAATTTTGGTGTGTGTCAGGGAATTGCTTAATGGGTGGATCTTTATTTACGATTTCTGCTTTTGTCTCCTCCTTCTCAGACTGTATTGGCAAAGGCGCTGTTTGACAACACGGCAGAGAGCCCGGAGGAGCTGGCTTTCCGAAAAGGTGACATCCTAATGGTTATTGAACAGGAGCAGAGTGGTGGGCCCGGCTGGTGGCTCTGTTCACTGCATGGCAGACAAGGTATTGCCCCTGCCAACCGTCTTCGTCTCCTCCAGACCGCACCACCACCAGGCTCAGACCTCCATCGCGGCCCTAGTGAAGATTCTGTTTACCTATCACCTGGCCCCCCTTTGGCCCGGACAGCTGTCGGCAGTAGTGCAGAGGACATAGATGGATCGTATCGCTCCCCACCAGGTGTGGGTGAGGGGCGAGGAGCAGCAGCTTCCTCAAGGCCCGGGGAGCTCCATAGAGTTGAGGGTGGGCGCCCACGCTCTCACTCCAGCTCTGGCACTCGGCCCAGACCTGACTGGGATATTGGGGTGATGGGGCGCCCACGTTCACCATCTCTGAGAGGACGAGGAACACAAATGACAGGAACACTATATCAGACTCCAGTAAGTCCCATACCCTCAGCAGCTCACCATGCCAGGCAGCCTGGTGCGCCAATGGCTTCAGAGTCTGTGTACCTCTCACCTAGTGGAGTGCCGAGGGCAGCTGATGAGCCAGAGGACACTACATATCTAGTCCCTAGAGAAACACTAACCACAGGACACTCTGATGACTGTTACTTGGTACCCAAAGGTACACCACTTGCAGGTGATGATGTTTACCAATCCCCAACAGGAGGAGGTGCGGCCACCACCTCTAATAGCCCCTCTATAATAAGTGGAACACCTGGTATTCCCCACCCCAAAGTGAGCCAGGACACACCTGGGATGTACCAATCACCCTCCTCTGTGGGAGCAAGCCTTCCGAGGACTTCAGCTATTGTTTTGGCCCACGAGCACCCGTCTCAATTATCCCCTGCTCAGGTATCTCCCAGACCTCTGCTTAAAGGTGTTTCACCCAACCCTGCTGCTGCAAGAGGGAAATCTGGCCTGGTCTGTAACCGGGGGTCCCCTTTGCTGGTCAGAGCAGGGCAAGTCAGGGTTCCAGGATCACCGAACTTTGCTCGCAAGCCTCCTCCACCAGCGCCTCCAGTGAGGGGAGTCACCAGAAAAGATAATCAGCAAGCAGCACCATCATCTGATTCTAACTCTATCCCCAAACCTGCCTCTCAGACCACTTCTGCAGGTTTGCAGCAAGAAGAGAACAAACAGAGTGGAAGTTCTCAGAGTAATAATGAAAGGATGAATAACTGCCTGGAGAAAAGCAGCAATGTGCAGAATAAAAAGTCAGAAAATGACCAGGTGTGACAGCTACTTCACTTATTACACAGTTGAAATTGTTATTCTGCTTGGTTATGTTGTGCATTCAAATTATTGATTTTTAATCAGGGTTATACATATTTTTAATTCAATCATGGCTTGACATTAAAATTTGGCTTTGTGTTTTTGCTGTCTTGGTAGGTTTATGATACTCCACCCAGTGGCAGATGGCAGCGTCCAGTCCCACCTGCCCTTGGGGGTGATGATGGCATCTACGACACCCCTCGCAGTGTCCCACCACCAGCTGACTCGGAGACAGAGGTAAAGATAACGCTGTTCATTTTACATTCTTTACAGTGCAGCAGAGAGACCAGCTTTATTAGTGCCTGTTTTCAAGAAATGGACTTCCGGGTTGCAAGCGAGAGCAGATGTCTTTACTGCTCCTCTTGTCTGTTCTACGATTTTTCACATCTTCTACATTTTCAAGTCTTTGAACAAATTCTACAACTATTAAAATGCCTCCAAGAGGGAAAAGAGCTAATAAATCAGAAGCGAATGAGGATGTTGAAGCAGAAGAGGATTATATTTCAGCGGCGCAAGTAACAGAGATGTTGAGTCAGCAGAA
>NW_018128213.1:258200-265265 GCF_001952655.1 Monopterus albus
AAAATTCATGCTATACGTACAACCAAAAAAAAGATTCTGTATTTCCATAAGTGGGGTAAAACTATGGAATAATTTAAGTGTGGACATAAAAAATAGTAATAGAATTGACGAGTTTAAACATAAATATAAAGGTATGTGTCAATCAAGATATATGCAAGAACAGGCTCAATGATTAATTACATGGAACATTGTGGGTGTGGTGTATGAATGTTAACACTTTGTAATAATTCTTTAGTATATTACTTGTGTGGTGTAGAAGAGAATTAATTATTTAGAGATACTGCTTGCAAACCAATGATGTTAAGATGATGTCATGGGGTAGGACTAAGGATAAGTCTGACTTCTTCCTTCTCCATTCAAGCATGTACTAGGTATAAGCAAATTGATATTGGATTAGCATTTGTTGGATATGTGTAAAATTATGTGTTGACATATCAACTGTCTTTACATGCTTGAAAGAATAAATCAAATCAAATCAAATCAAGAAGAGAATTCCCGTTCACATCTGTCATGTCCTGTTTAACCTCCGCTCACACTTCAGAGTCAAAACAATGATTTATATTGTGTAAATACTGTTTATTAAAGATCAGCTTTATA
Source organism: Monopterus albus (assembly GCF_001952655.1). Taxonomy (NCBI): domain Eukaryota; kingdom Metazoa; phylum Chordata; class Actinopteri; order Synbranchiformes; family Synbranchidae; genus Monopterus; species Monopterus albus. The sequence continues at coordinate 258,798 of NW_018128213.1, forward strand.
CAGTATTTGGAACTGTGTGAACTATAATGTGTATACATTTAGTTAAATTTGTGTTTTGTTGCAATCCTCTGGTGGTTTTGACCTGATGAATATTCATTTGGCATCCGAATGTCTGCCTAAATAAAAGCTTTGATTTGGACTTGCTGTGCAGGAATTACTCTTTCATCAGTGCTGTTTCCCTTTGGTTTTAATGTGTAGAATTGCTCTTTTTCATTCATCTTGTTCTATATTTTTAGGGTAGCCAAGAAATGGCTGGGAACTTGTGCACTGAATTCATGTCTGTACAAGTGAAGCAGTTCAGATGAGTTAGCTATCAAATGACTTGTTACAATTTCTTCCCACATTCCACTATTAGTGTGTCTCCCTACCCCCCTTTAGAATGAGGCCACACCTGTCTCTGTCTGCTGTTAGAAGCCTGTCTGTCCAGTCCAAATGCAGCTTCTATTTTCTCCCAGTCACACCCATCTGTCAGGGCCATACCACCACTACCAGCCTACTTCAGTGATCTCCCCTTGACTGTTACTTGAACATGTCTGTCAGCTGTTAGATTATTTTTTTTTCCCCCTCTTTGCCTGAAATTGCTGTATGTGGTTTGCAGAATCACTGCTTTCACGATTTAATGTTAAAGGGTACAAATGTGTCTCTTCCCTTTGATGGTCAGTGATTCTTTATTGTATTTACTTAGAGGTTTCTGGTAGTTTTACTTTACCAGTGTCACTCTGAATTTCCTCGTGAACTGGGCAATCAAAGTCTTTTAAACTGATAGTGGCTCATTTTATTGTTACAGACTGTGTGTACATACAGTATTTACAGTAAATAATGCACACAATTTCAAAACATTCCTTGGCTTCTCCCTTCCCCTTGTAGGTCTATGATGTCCCTACCATCACTCTCAGTGTGTCTGCATCAGATGCCCAGCCTGTTGAGGCTGAAGACGAAGTCTACAGTGTCCCTACACTTCCAGGTGTTCCTCTGGGACTAGGCGAGTCCACCTCCAGCCTCTCTGGTGACAGCGTTGCCCAGGTTGGACAAGTCTGCTGTGTCCCTGCACCTGAAAAACGAAGCAATGGTGGAGATCATAATCAAGACTCCTCTGAGCCTGAATGTGGCATCTATGACATGCCTGCTCTGACCATCGAAGTCCTCCCACACTCATCCTCATCCTCATCCTCCTCTACTCGCCGCCTCTCCGTTTCTAGTAATGGATCAGGAGATGTGCAGTGGAGAGCCTCTCTTTCCAGCCTTGTCCAGTCGGTGCTGAGCACAGCGTCCTGCTCGGCCTCCACTCTGTCATCGCGGGACCTGGCCACCTCATTGGCTGAAATCTTATCCACCTGGAAAGCCAGTCATACAGGTGATCCTCCACCACCTCTTCAGCAGGCCTGGGCTCGTCTGTCAGAACTGCTCCCAGCATTATCTGCTATCGGCAGTGCCCCTCCATCTGAAGGGCTCTTGTCGCTGGTCCAGCGGTCCCTTGAGGAAAGCGCCCACCTCTTGCAGGCTCAGGGCCGACCTCGTCTGCCTTCCCAAGAATCCCTATCACGCAGGCCATTGCCTGCACTCCCAGTGCCTGATGGGAAGTCATCTGGCGGTGGGATGGGCTCCCGTAAGAGTAGCTGGATCCAGGAGAGGCCCCTGCCCCCAACACCTCAGCCTGCCTTCCCCTTGCCTCCCACTCCATCCACTGTGACCCTTGCCGTGGGCCCGGTTGATGGAGAAGACGACCCCAGCAATGAGTATGCTGGGATCAGCTTGACCCCCATCCCAGCCCCAGTAACTTCTGGAGACAGCGTTGGATATGTCAAGCTGCAGGTCAGTTTTTGTGATTAAACAACTATTTTTGCTATACAACGGCTGCATGGAAAAAATAGATGTTTGCACTTTTTGATGCTTGTTGCAAGTGGTTGTCATGTTTACTCGGGTCTTAGTTATTCAAGTCCATGTTTATTTTGATCTTGATTCTTGATTTTGTCTTTTCTGGTTTTGGTTTTGGTCTTTAGTGTATCTGTACCTTTTCCTGTAACCATTCATACCTGTCATTTGTCAAAGATAATTTTGTGTTTGTGGTCACTAAACAGCCTGACCATATTTGTTAACATGTCTGTTCTCGCATCCCCTACACTAGGGTAAACCTGAACCTCTTCCTGATGCCCCAGTTGAGAATGGACAAACCATCACTGTAGAGCCACGGGTGAGTTTCTGTATTTTTGCCTCCACATACATTATCCTTAGCTCCAGCACTATACAGGCTGTTATTCTTATAAATGGTTTTGCAGTACAGAAACATACACCGCAAGTCCACACAGATAGGTCATTGATTCACTCTGTGTTCAGTTTGCTGTTTACTAATGAGTGCTATGACTCAATCCAGCCTGCAGCAGCTCTTTGGCTCCTGACGCTCTGCTCTGCAGTCACCATATTTACTCAGCGTTACTGAACTTTGTCACAATCCACCATGTGGATATCTGACGCTGATACATCACTGCATGCAGATTGACTTGTCTTCTATTCAGACTAAGGCCATATCTTTTATCACTCAGTCTGCATTTTTTTCTGGTCCATGCTAGATTCCTTGGTTATGCAATAGGCAACCAACAAGAGATCACTTGTAAACCTAAACAATCTTCCCTTACATCGAATGGAGGCTACAGGACAATAAGTGGCTGAGAAGCACAGTCGTTCTTTCAGTTTTGCCACTTGCTTGTGTATTTTATGCAAGTGCGTGTCTGTGTTTCTGTGATTTACAATTCAGGATTAAACTCTTGGCAGTCTTGGTTAAGACAGTTGACTGCATGCCCTGCACTACAATAACACAGTTGTACACCTGGCATCTTGTGTTGTCTGACCAACAGTGCAGAACCCAAACATGTTCAGTTTACTGTAATGTAGGACAAAGAAAAGCATCAAATCCTGATGTATGAGAAGATAAAAGCAGCAAATGTCTTCCACTTATGCTTACTGTTTTGTTTTTTTTTAATTACCAGAATAGTTGATTATTTTTATCACTTAACTGTCAATTAACTAATTGTTGCAGTTCTAAATGTAGTGTAATTAACCATCTGATTTTCTAAAGATGATACATTTAGTGCCTTGCGAATACCAGTTTCATCTTTTCCTGTGCAGTTGACCCCATCCCCTCCTCTGCCGGTGTCCCTCTCCCTGGAGGACTCGGAGCTGCTGTCCTTTTACTCCTCTCAGAGCCTCGCCCACCTGTCCTGCCTGGCAGACGCCATCGATGTGCTTTTCAGCAGCGTGCAGGGGAACCAGCCGCCCCGCATCTTCGTCGCCAGAGGGAAGAGTCTCATTGTGACGGCACACAAGCTTGTGTTCATTGGCGACACGCTCTCCCGCCTTCTCACCTCTGCTGACCTCCGGGCCAAGGTTTGTGGAGCAAATGTTTTCAGGATGTATGAGTGAAAACAGGAGATACAGCTACAATCTTGAGTTGGAAATGTGAAATGATAAACAAAGGTTATGTTCTGTAATACTTTCCTAATGAAGACGCTAAATGTTTTCTTGATGCCTTTGTCTTCATGGGCAATACCTTTTTTTTCCCCCCATTTATACCAAAGTTGAAAAATTTCTTTTCCCTACTTCAGATCACAACCTCGGGGGGACGACTCTGCCAGGCCTTGAAGGCAGTTGTTGTGGCAACAAAGAGTGCTGCACAAAACTACCCCTCAGTATCCGCCTCCCAGGAGATGGTGGACCGCGTTGCTGAGCTCTCCCAGCAAGCGGCTGGCTTCTCCACTCTGCTCCAGCGTCTGGCAGAGATATCCTCATGATATTTTATATCACTTGTGTAAAACCTTTTTTACACTACACACTTCTCTCTTTGAAATGCCTTATTTGTTGTTGGACTGTTTTGTTACCTTTGGTGTGAACAGAGTTGAAGCAAGTGATACTCTGGAGTGCGTTTTATCGCTGCAGCTGGCACTAAGCTGGGTTTTTGACTGTTCTATCCTCCAAGTGTGTGTTGATTTGCCTTTGTTTATATACTGACCTCTGTGCTTTGGTGCCAGGCACACTCGTCTTTTTGAGTGTTAACTTATTGAATATTTGAAAGCCCCTCTCTGGCTGTGTGAGTATCTGTGTGTGCTGTGTGTCTTGGGGGCTTTGCTTTATTATGCTTGCCTATTTCCTTTCCCTATGATAGCCATTTTTGCTTCCTTCCTCTGCTTATTTAGCCATCCCCTCTACTGCAAAAATAGCACAGAAGGAGGCTTTACATCCTGGTGCTGGCCTACTTCTTACTGTGACACCTGAAAAGCCTTTTGTGATCATGGTTTTGAGGCTGCTGAACAAGCTCAAAAGGTATTTTGGACTTCATTTGGGAGATGTGGAGTAGAAAATTTGCCTGGCTTCCATCTGTAGTCTGTGCAGATATAGGTTGTCTTTGTATAGTAGCCATTCCCACTTGCAAGAAGAGATTATCTGTAGTACAACTTGAGAAACATGTCTCAGTGCGTTCTTCATTTTCAGTCTTCTGCATCTCATGAAGAAAAATGAAAGCCCTGTCTGACAGAGAAATAATATCTAAGAGTGAATAATGATAGCTTGGTGAGAAATTGCCCAATCCAGTTCTTTCTCACAGTGATGTGTTAGTCTGGCAGTGGATAAGAACCTGTTGACCAAGTTCACTTGTCTCCACATGTCTTGTTATGATCTGCATGGTTATGCTTCTTGGACTTCCTTTGCTTTTTATTTTCATTTCCAAAATGATGCAGATCAACGGTGCTTACAACTGATTTGACAAGTCCACAACCCTGTTAGGAGATATGTGGGAGAGGAATCAAAAACATGTTCAGTCCGGTGAAACATTAACACTACAAAGCTGAACTGTGTAAACACACGGCCAGGTTCATCTTTGGGGTGCTCCACAGTGTTAGATTATAAAACATAAATGTTTTAGGATCCATCTTCTGTATCATAAATCACATTACTTAAGCAGATATTCAACTTTATTTTTCACATCTAAAGCAGTATCTTTAGGGGATTTCATAATGTTTTCCAGTGTGGCTGCTGTTTTCTCTGCTGCAGAGCCACCTTGTGGAGGTTTGAAGTATGAATACCTCCCTGCCTAAACTAGCTTTGGACTGTATGTAAGAAGAGAGCATGATCTACCAATAACCTTTAGTTATGTATTTATTATTGTCAGTTTTGTGTTCTCAGCTTTCCAGTTTGCATGGCTTTAATTTGCTTAAATTTTATATATGCACACCCTTCACCAGGGTGATTTTACTATGTGATTTTCAACATAAAAATAGCCAATATCAAGTTACTGGTTAAAAATAGAGCTGCATTTCTTTTGTACAAAACATTTTTACACTATTTGAACTCATTGTTATTCGTATATGTTGAAGTACCTAATTGAATCTTTGGCAGTAATGCAGACCTATACCTCTTTATTTTTAACACTACATTTGATGTCTGTCTTGTTTTCCTGTTCAGAATGCACAAATACATCTTTTGCAAATAAAACAACGTTTGTATTATTAATTGCATAATTGCCAAATATGTTACTGTATTTCCTAGACATTTGTTTGTCGTGTCTGAAATAATTGGTGCATTTTCTGCTCCGGAGTTCGTACTTTTACGTAGACTAGTGAAAGTCTGAATAAAACGACTGTAGCGGGATCTCTCTGTCTTAAACTCTGAAAAGTAAGAGTACACTGGGACAGAGTTTGCCTGTTTTTCCACACAGTTACTGTACCGTGATTCGGACAAACCGAGCGCTTCCGGAAACAGCCGAGTTGTGACGCCGAGCAGCAGCCGCAGGAGCGCCAGCCGTAGCGACGTAGCGGAGTTTAGACAAGCTGAGGGATCAAAATGGCGGACGAAGATATTACGCTTGATGGAAAACCTTTACATTCGCTCCGAGTCGCCGATTTGAAAGCTGCTCTGGAGAAAAGGAACCTCCCAAAAAGCGGACCGAAAAACATGCTCATCAAGCGACTGAAAGGGGTAAGAGTACAGGTTATTTGTAAGTGACAGTACAATAACTCTGTCTACCGACCGAATTCAGGCAATTGGTAACAACTCGTAGTGCACCGTGTTGCACGCAGTTGAAGTGTGCACCTGTCAAATCGAGGCCTAAACTGAGTGTAAGCAAGCCAACAGTCGCACATACTGTATGGTACATGGCCGTGCCCGCGCTCCGTCCGTGTGTGTTGGTTACGGCAGAGGTGGAAGAAGTGCTCAGATTGTTTACTTGGGTAAAAGTTGAAATATCACAGTGCAAAAATACTCTGTTTAAAGTAAAAGTAGTGAAGTATTAGCATCAAAATATACTTGAAGTAGCAAAAAGCAAATATACCCATTATGCAGAATGAGTGCATGTCACATTAATGTATATCACACTGGATTATACTTACTGATGCGTTGTTGTGCACATCAGGTATAATGTTACAGCTGGAAAACGTGGAGCTAATTTTAGCAACCTTATAGGCTTTTAATTTGAAGTAGTGC